>NC_137625.1:11528029-11533029 GCF_963280865.1 Gymnoscopelus braueri
GGCCATGTTGTATGTAAACACCAAACTACAATTGGCATACCACCTGTATGCCAACATTACTGTGGAAAAATAAGGAGATTTTCTGGTGGGGGGCCTGACTTGGTATTCATTTAGTATTCACTGACTTAAAGCAGCACTATGTACTTTTTTATAATGACTAAAATGTAATTTTGTCCAATCTGTATATGGTAGAGTATGGTAATACAATGTAACTTGTATTTTGTCTCCCTGCTCTTCTATTGAGACATTTAGATTGTGTCAAAGGTCATGTCTCGCATAGACACAGGATCTGACACGAATCCTTTCATTTTCCTCTTTTGTATATATATTTTTTCTCTCTTCATACCAGTAACCTGAAAGCTGATTGTATGACATTCTGTATAGTAGTGTGTATATCTGTCTGTCTCATCATGATTTGTGTGCATGGGGTTCTCATCTTAAACAAGAGTCTTCCAGTTTAGTAAACCTTGTATTGTGAATTTTGTACTTCCATGTACTGTGATTCTCATGTCTTACTAAATAAAAGTACATCAATCAATCAATCAATCCCCTGAGCAAGCAGGCCGGCTCCAGTAAAGTAAAAAATACCTAAAGAATGCACTTAAGTACAGTACTTGAGTAAATGTACTTACTTAGTTACTTCACACCACTGATCAGTTGTTATTTTAATAAATCTTGTCAAATGTTACCATTCTGCTGAAATTGATTTATGATGACGGCAGAGTGGCTGACGGCAGAGTGGCTGTAGTAGGCAAAAACAGTGAGGACATGAATAACAACACAGAGATTTAAAAATCAACTAAAGGCAAGAGTGAGGAAATAGGTCTTGAGCTGTGCTTTAAAGCTATCCACGGCTGCCTTATTCTACCAGCTGGGGTCAGTATAATCACAGTGTTCAGCTTTACGGGCTGGGAGTGGCAGTGAAATTCAATTTAATTACAAATAACAAATATGATGATCGATGATTTTAGTAAAAAGTCAAACAACGTCTAATCAGATTTTTGGTCGAAAATCGATTCAGAATAATCAAATACTTAACAATCATTCACATAGGTCGAAACGCTGAAATGAAATCGGCATCTACATTTTAAAGTGCATAAATATCATCTTAGAGTGTAGCCCTGGTCCAGAGCCGAAAATTCCACTGTCGTGCCGAGGTCTCCGTCTTTAGTAACAAATAAACAACACTACTTCGCTACTCACCGAAACAAAGGCAGTTTTGTGTTCTTGAAGGTCTATTCTCCAGGGTGGGAAGCCTCTCAGGACCCCACCTTCTCTGTATAATACACTTTTTGGGGCAGAAAATGAAATATGTCCGACAGACGGAAATTATTGTATTTTACTCCACTGCGCCCTCTACAGATCTGGTCAATGGTCATTTATATTGACCAAATCTATGGATTTTCTGCCCAAAACTAAGTGGATTATACAGAGAAGGTGGGGTCCTGAGAGGCTGCCCACCCTGGAGAATAGACTCTCAACAACACAAAGCAGCATTTGTTTCGGTGAGTGGCAAAATAGTTTTGTCTATTTTCACCAAAGGCGGAGACCTCGCACCGAGTCTCACGGCATTGGAATGTTCGGTCTATGAGCAGAGCGGCGCGCCTGGCAGGGCGTTAGAGAGAACTAAACGGTCTGGAGGACCAGAGCTAAATCTTGGAAACTCACCGGTTACAAAACACCACATCAGCTGATCGTGTAAAGTCCGCCTTTCATACGATCATGTATCGATCCGTCGTTTCTTCGGTCGAGGTAAAAAAAAAAAAAAAAAAGTGACGGATTACGGATGTTTGGGACGGGTGGGAATTTGTGAGTTCTGTGGGGAGATATTTAAATGAGGCTGCGATGTTTCCCTCCCCCTTTTTGCTTGCCCCCTGCACACACGTTTATGTTTCTCACTTTGCGCTCCGGATTCAAATATATAGTCTATTATGGCAGTGCAGTGGTTTCCAACCTCTTCATTTCAAGGTCCATTCTTTATTCGGAATTTGAGCCTCGGATTTCACCATTTTTTGATGAGATTTAGCCCCTCAGAGTCTCAGACCCAAAACGTTGAATATTTTGTTATCATTGGATAGGATTTTGTCCACAATTCCATGCTGTATTGATGTGGTAGTCCTACCAATAGGAGAGATGACAGACAAACGTTGACCAAAATAACAATTCTTCTACATTATCTAATTGTGGAGACTTCTTGTAAATTAAGTGCAGGTATTTAAAAATAATTTAACTTGAAAAAAATAAATTTAAATATCTAAGGGTCCATTTGGTTACCAACTCTCCATCGTTTAGCTGGGGACCACCTCCCCCTCAAGGACCACTGCTGGTCCCCAGACTACTGGTTGAGAACCACTGCTATATTCGTTCTCCTGCTATGCCACAAAAATGTGGAACGCCCAACCAACAGTAATCTCTAAATGGTCTGGCACCTTACCTCTATGACTGCCTGCCTAGATATGTTCCAAACCGCCCCCCTCGAGGTCTTCTAGTGCTAACCTGCTCGAAGGGCCTTGCCTACTATGACATATAAAAAACACGCAGCATTCTGCTTCTACGGGCCAACGGCATGGAATAAACTCCCATTTACACCTTAGACAGGCAGCCGTGGATAGCTTTAAAGCACAGCTCAAGACCTATTTCCTCACTCTTGCCTTTTGTTGATTTTTAAATCTCTGTGTTGTTATTCATGTCCTCACTGTTTTTGCCTGATTCACTTGCTTTTATTTTAATGTTGTTTTATGCTTTTTCTTTTCTTTTTTGCATTATTGTTAAATTACTTACTTTTTCTGTAATTGTATTCTTGCTCTGTAAAGCACTTTGAGCTGCATTTCATGTCATGAAAGGTGCTATACAAATAAAGTTTATTATTATTAGTAAAGGAGTGTAAATCCCTACTCTCCTTCAAAACCGGTCTAAAAGAGCACTTACAGGTGGCTGCAATTCGTTTTGGCAAACTGTTAATAAAGTATTCAATCAATCAATCAATCAGTCTATTATGGAATGGAAGTCTGCCTGGCAAGATATTAGTGAGGACACACTCGTCACCATTCTGTCTGTAAAACGATTGGGAAAGCAACTGTTTTTATTTTTCCATAATTGTATAATTCAAATCAAATGTTGGTGTAGCACATCCACCACCATCATAAGGTGGTTTTAACTAATTTAACATTAAGGTTTTTATTTAACAACTATGATCCATGTGTGGCTTGTATAAAATCTTTCTAAATAAATAAATGTAATTGCCAGATAATAAATACCCTGCCAAACGAGGGCAAACTAGACACAGTTGACCTGGCTTTGACCTTGAACTTTGACCACCACATTGCACATTGACCTGCAGCCAACAACACAATAACTGAGACAATTCAGAATTTACAACAAACAGTAGCCTACATACGTACACAATTGACAGCAGCAGCATATTCAGGCTCTGGTACCCCATGTCGGATCCAACACCTACTAGTTAGTTAGCCTACTGTAGGCCAATCTGGGAACCCATCGCCAAATGAAAAGGGAAAACAGCGCCCTCTGCTGTTTTTTACTATCTCAGTTGGCTCTGGGAGGAAGTTGACGTAGCACCCGTGCGCAAGGAAACCGGGGTTTTGGTCTGCCTTCAGCGCATCACTTCCGGTGGTGCGACTATTTTTTCATTCCCACTAACAATATTTCTAGCGCGGCCTGCTTCCTGATCTGAAGGCACGCCCACTTGTAGGCCAGTGCGTACGCGATATGACGAACCCCCCCGACAGATTCAAACGCAGAGCAGAATCTGTTCTTGAGAGATTAACTGTAGGCTAACTAACCCACCTCCTGTTCTCTGAACATTGTCAGAACATTCCCCTCTCCACCTTAGTCCCAAATCGTGGTGTAATGTTTGACAGTCAATTAAAGTGTAAAAGTACAGAGTAAAAGTACAAAAGTATTAGCATCAAAATGTACTTCAAGAACCAAAAGTAAAAGTACTCATTGTGCAGAATGTCCCATTTCACAAGTTTGAAATTGTATAAAAATCTTAAGAAAATAGCAGATCTACAATTGTGAGCTTGTAAATCTATATTTCGGCTCAAATGTCAGAAAATATATATAGGGCTGAAGTGGTTGTGATAACAATCAAAATCTTTAGTAACTAAAGCTGTCAAATAATTGTAGTGGAGTAAAAAGTACAATAGAACTCACCAACGGTATCATGATAGTTTTTTTCTTGAAGTGAATGTTTAGCGTCTTCCCTCAGTTTCTCAGTAGAACTTTTTGGGACTCTGTTATTAACATGAATGAATGACTAAACCCTATGCGAAAATAAATGTAATTGCCAGATAATAAATACCCTGCCAAACGAGGGCAAACTAGACACAGTTGACCTGGCTTTGACCTTGAACTTTGACCACCACATTGCACATTGACCTGCAGCCAACAACACAATAACTGAGACAATTCAGAATTTACAACAAACAGTAGCCTACATACGTACACAATTGACAGCAGCAGCATATTCAGGCTCTGGTACCCCATGTCGGATCCAACACCTACTAGTTAGTTAGCCTACTGTAGGCCAATCTGGGAACCCATCGCCAAATGAAAAGGGAAAACAGCGCCCTCTGCTGTTTTTTACTATCTCAGTTGGCTCTGGGAGGAAGTTGACGTAGCACCCGTGCGCAAGGAAACCGGGGTTTTGGTCTGCCTTCAGCGCATCACTTCCGGTGGTGCGACTATTTTTTCATTCCCACTAACAATATTTCTAGCGCGGCCTGCTTCCTGATCTGAAGGCACGCCCACTTGTAGGCCAGTGCGTACGCGATATGACGAACCCCCCCGACAGATTCAAACGCAGAGCAGAATCTGTTCTTGAGAGATTAACTGTAGGCTAACTAACCCACCTCCTGTTCTCTGAACATTGTCAGAACATTCCCCTCTCCACCTTAGTCCCAAATCGTGGTGTAATGTTTGACAGTCAATTAAAGTGTAAAAGTACAGAGTAAAAGTACAAAAGTATTAGCATCAAA
>NC_137625.1:11535529-11652720 GCF_963280865.1 Gymnoscopelus braueri
AAGGATTCATGAGGTTTGTCCATAAAATTGCTGGTGCAAATAAAATAAAAAAGGGATATAATATCTAAATGCCAAGGGCAAACTATAAAGGGGCATAGTTGACCTTTGACCTTGACCTTTGACCACCAAAGATAATTGAGACACACACACACACACGCACACGCGAGCGAGCGCACACACACACACACACACACACACACACACACACACACACACACACACACACACATACACACACACACACGTCAGTTGGTTTGTCCCAAACAAAGATGAGAAAACAATAAAAGATAAAGAATGGGGAGGTTGCTGGACAAAAGACAATAATAAAAACAAAGATTAGTATGATTAATTGAAAGAGTAGGTAGAGGCGCGGGCTCAGGGGTGCTGCCATTTTGATTTGTAGAGATTAACTGAATATCTTGTTTACTACAGAGCTTATTTTCTTAATGTGTCCAAAACGCATTGCATTCGAAATCTGACATAGTTGTACGTGGTGGACATTTGAACCTTCTTCCTGGCATGTTTCTTCTCAGACAGACTTAATCATCATGCGGGTGGCACGGGCAGAGTACGGACCCGGTCCCTTCCAGGTGAGCCAGTGGAGGCCCGATGCCCAGCCAATGTGTTCCCCAGCGGGGTGCCAGTCGCCGTTGAGATCGGCGGAACCACAGCGGCTGAACCACCAACCTCCGCCCTCGGATGAGCTGCAGTCATTCTCGGCGATGTCACCGAAGATGCAAGGGTTGCAGCCATCATTGTCGCGGTCAGCAGCACTGAACCCAAAGCCATTCTGGTCGATTCCAGGGTAAGCACCCCGGATAGCATCACCTTTGAAGGGACAGAGAGACCAAAAAAGTTGTACAAACAAAGGTATTACAAAAAGTAGAACATAAACCACAAGGAATGCTAGTGTCTGTGTACAGGATAGGGTTTGGGGATTGTGAGGTCTTAAAAGCTTCAATCCAAGCCTTATTGTAATGAATAAAATGATATTTTAACCAATCTGTATGGTACATTAATGCAATATAAAGCACATCTGCAGTGGTTGGATACTACTCTTCCATTGTAGACTCTGGTGTCAGGGAGGACATCTACAGATTGACAATTGTCAATAAAGTTTTTTGAAGCAGATGCTTCAGAATGGACACTGATGATCCACCATCTTTACTGTATAGTTCAGACATTATTGCAATGGACATAAGACTTAGGGATTGTATTCACTCTGTGGTCAATATACTGTATGATCAACTTGTATTTCATCAATTAAGCCCTATAAACTTTGTCGACAAATAGCAAAAATAGCCAATCTACAAGCTAACAAGCTGTGGATTTGTAGATGAAAGATTTTCGCTAAATGTGAAATAAATAAGGAAGAAATGTTTCTTTTCTTTTGCTCAAATTATGGATGCTAGAATTAATGTGGTGAGAATGCACCCTTATAAGTCTCTGCATCTTCAAAGAGACATGAAGCGGGAAGAAGAGAGAACTGAGAAAGGAATGTAAGGAAAGCCATTTCTACCTGCATTTCCACGGTATTGTCCAACGTTTAGCTTGAAGGCCTCTTTCTCCTTGCCCAGTCTAAAGTTGCTGTACTCTGCAAAAGCTACGCCGTCTTCATGGTCCCACAGGTCCACTCTCATCATCCACCGTTTGCTCTTGTCCTTGGTCAGGGAGAATACCTTTCTCAGACCTAGCCAGTGGTCGTCTGGGAAAGATGGCACAAGAGATGGAAAAAATGGGGAAATTATGTTCTTTCTTTTTTTATTTACAGTTTTTATCTACAGTTGTGTGTACAGTGGAGGTAGATATATGTGCAGAACAAATTAGCCTAATTCAAATTGGCTGCGGGGGATGGATGTGAATCCATGCCCCCTCTGGTGGGGATATGTTTCATCCCTGCTTCTGGTCAGACTGAATTAAATACAGGCATTTCCTTTTGGGAAACGTCCAATTGTGATAATGACTTGTCACAGAAACTAAAAAAGAGCACTTCCTTCTACGTACTTCTCAGGTTTCCAAAGCCATGTTTATAAGCTTCCCATTTCCTGTTGAAGGAAACTGCTCCCCCAGTACGCCTCTGAAACACTGTCCAGCCCCCACCTGGCAGCATCTCACAGTATACCTGTATGGGGAGTTTACCATTTTCAAACACCAGTTTCAAACATTTAAAAAACTAAATTGCAAAAATAGCACAATAGCAACATTATGTAAAACCCACTGCAAAAACTCTGGGTGTGATAATGAACAGTAATTTTAAATTGTACAAACAGATCAACACATCAAATTTAGCTTTTACCGACTGGGGCTCTTATCTAAGGTCAAGTCTTATTTTATTTTTATTTTTTTATCATTCAGTGATTTTGAAAAGGTTATACATGCTTTCATTTCAGCCTGACTGACTTGACTACTGAAATGTCCATTATGTTGATTAGGCTCAGTCTTGCAGTTGTGCCAGAATGCCACAGCTCATCTTTTAACAGGAGAACGCAAGCAAGCATATTTCTCCTGTAATGGCCTCCCTTCACGGGGGCTCCCTGTAGGCTATCGGATTGATTGTAATATTTTACTGTTTGCCTATATAACTTTGAATGTTCTAGCTCCAACCATCTCTGTGATCTTTAACAACCAAACATCCCAGCAAGGTCACTCAGGTCAGCCGTCCGGTTGCTTCTGGCTGTACCAAGGTCAAGGTTGAAGCACAGGGGGTGCTTTTGCAGTTGGAGCCCCCAAACTCTGCAACGAGTGGCTGCTACATGTAGAGTAACCTGGCCCCTACACTGACAGCTTTTAAATCTTGTCTTCAAACACATCTTACTTCCGCACTTTATAATTTTCCATTTTAATGGTTTCACTTTCTTGGATTGTGTTTGTTTACCTTTTGCTGCTGCATAAAGCTAAACATCACACAGGATTAGCTCTCCATCCATCCATTCATTCATTCATCCATTCATCCATTCATCCACTCATCCATCCATCCATTCATCCATTCATCCATTCATCCATTCATCCACTCATCCATTCATCCATTCATCCATTCATCCATTCATCCATTCATCCATTCATCCATTCATTCAACTGTTCCTTTTCAGGATTCAAATTCTAAAATAGCGAAAGTAGCAGATCTACAAGCTCAAAAAGCATCGCTTCGCACCACGTAACGATCTTGTAGATCTGCTACTTTAGGTACTTTTGTGTGACGCTGTAGTATTATGATCAAGTAGGGAGTTAATTTACGAAAAAAACACAAACAGTTAGGAAGTGGAGATAAGAGGTTTCTGCCTGACAGCAACGATTTCTTCCGATTCTTCCACCCTCCTTAGCTTCCACTTCTCTCTTTCTCCTCCACTCACCCTTTTTTCTTTCTCCTTCCCTCACTTAATT
The DNA here is from genome assembly GCF_963280865.1 of Gymnoscopelus braueri. NCBI lineage: Eukaryota > Metazoa > Chordata > Actinopteri > Myctophiformes > Myctophidae > Gymnoscopelus > Gymnoscopelus braueri. The sequence continues at coordinate 11,538,911 of NC_137625.1, forward strand.
ACCTGTTTGTTCTGCTCTGCTTCATCTCTCTCTCTCTCTCTCTCTCCATTAGCTAATGCTGCATTAGTGCTGTGTGTGTGTGTGTGTGTGTGTGTGTGTGTGTGTGTGTGTGTGTGTGTGTGTGTGTGTGTGTGTGTGTGTGTGTGTGCGAGTGCGTGTGTGTGCGAGTGCGTGCGTGTGCGTGTGTGCGTGCGCGTGTGCGTGCGTGTGTGTGCGTGTGCGCGTGTGCGTGCGTGTGTGTGCGAGTGCGTGTGTGTGAGAGTGCGTGTGTGTGCGAGTGCGTGTGTGTGCGAGTGCGTGTGTGTGCGTGCGTGTGTGCATACGTGCGTGCGTGCGTGTATGTGCGAGTGCGTGTTTGTGCATGTGGTATAGGACATTACTCAGCTGGGCAACATGTACAACATAATACCAGCCATTGAGCTGCACTCATATGCTCCCCTATATGAAAACATATGCACACATGCACATGCACATGCACATGCACATGCACATGCACATGCACATGCACATGCACATGCACATGCACATGCACATGCACATGCACATGCACATGCACATGCACCCTGTCCGCCCAAAAGGATGAAAGTTATATTGGAAAGAAAACATGTTTTTAAGGATAGCTTGTATATTAGTAGCTTAGCCAATAGCTCTACAGGCTAGTGTATAATTAGGCATATTAATTTAGAATAGGTGATGCAGCCCAGGCACCTATATATCTGGAATGCCCTGCTTGAGGACCTAAGGCTAACAAAGTCAGTGTCATATTTTAAATCACTTCTGAAAACATACTTTTAGGGCTTTTCCTTATATTGTATTGCCTCTTTTATCCACGTTTATGTCGTTGCACACTTTTATGTTTGTCTAAATTGTATTGTTTTATTGTTGTTTTTTGGTTGTGTTTTATCTAATTGCTTTTGCAAAGCACTTTGTAACCCTGTTTTAAAAAGGACTTTATAAATCAAGTTTATTATTTTTATTAATGTGAGGCTGCTATACGTCAAAGGTTTATCTCAAAATATGATGCAATAATATTAATAATGAGCATTCTCCGTGGCTTATGGTCATATTGATGCTGGTTGGCTGGTGGTTGTCCTTAAATACAGTATGTAGTTTGGCCCTCCATAATGGGACTTGGGAACAATTACATCACAAGCACAGGTTCAGTCATTGTGGAGGACTAAAACAAGAATTGCCATAATTACACAGGTAAAAGAGGTGAAAATCCATCTTTGTCCACTAATGCACCATGCACAGGTAAGTCTATGTTACTCACTGTGGGTTACCAGGTGACGATATGTGGAAAGCAGAGAATTTAGATTTTTTTTAGTTGTGTTGGTGCTAAGCTGCTATCCAAACGAGAGCAAAAGTTTATTAAGTAAATTCTATTTAGATACCTTGAAGGGTGCACGTACTCCAGGGGGCTGAATAACATAAACACCACTGGACGCATTTGGTTTGAGAGTCTTGATCTGTGCGCAGTCTGTTCCTGAGGTTTACACACGCACGCACGCACGCACGCACGCACGCACGCACGCACGCACGCACGCACGCACGCACGCACGCACGCACGCACGCACGCACGCACGCACACACACACACACACACACACACACACACACACACACACACACACACACACACACACACACACACACACACACACACACACACACAGATAGTTAGCACAGATAGGGAGCACAATATGCCAGCTTAGTAAGATATTTCAAAGTATTTGTGAATGATAATGGTATAACAAGTACCTTGAGCAGCAACAGGTTTCCGTTGCGTCTAACAATACAGCAAAAGATACAAATTATGATAATTGCAACCTTTAACTTAAGCCTGTAAACCCAATTGCACATTACATAACGTCTGCCTAACTCTGTGTGTACATTTGCATCAATGCCAACATATGACTTATGTGTATACATATAGTTAACTTATTAGATATTATTACTGTAGTATTATCATTAAGGTGGTATGTTGTATATTTTTCTTAAATAAGAGTTATACATAGTCCCATAGAAATGATTGCTAGTATGTTTGCTCAGTAACAGGGGTATCCCTGTTTCTCCTGGGTTTCTCTTTAGTAAACAGAAAACATTTGAAGGGATACCAATCTTATCCAATCAAGAGATAGAACTCATACAGGATAAACAAGTGAAATTAGAAGTGATGAAAAAGAGCAATTAGCAGACATAACTGGAACTCTATAAAGTTGAAGATGGAACACAATAAAGAAAATTCGTGTCCCACCTGAAATATATTTTATTTTTACTTAACAGCTAGAGAGATAGGGAGACCCCTGTTATTGAGCAAACACTCTATATAGCAATGTAAAATCCTATAGAATATAGAAGGGAGGGGAAAAACATGTTGTTTTAAACAAAAAAAGATCACTTACAGCTGAATGTATCTTTACCTGAGTCTGCTCTGAGAGGCTCAAGAGAAAGGTCAACATCAGCCCATAAACAATCAGGCTCTTCATGTTTACGTAATTGTCTGAACAGAAACAAATAATATAGTAAAGTCAGTATATATATATATATAAACACAATTTACCAAAAATAAAATCAAAGGTAAACTGTACAGCAACAAAGTAACCTACACAATTATTATTCAGTCACATATTTACCTGTGGTGCTGGAACCTTGTGTGCTGTTAAGAAAGTGACCCTGCATAAAGTCCACTTCTGTTTTAGTGCTGTTATTTATACTGACTCATTCACCACACCCACTCCACCTTCCCAGACCAACATAGTCACAGTACGCAATTCCCCTGAGAATGAAAAGAGGAATTTCAAACATACTTCCAGAAATCAAGAATATACTGTACGCACAATGACATAGTTTATCACAATTTCTTAGAAATACATCAATATTTGAATATGTAAGGTGGTAATTCATTAATGTTGGGATGTATACTGTAACACCCATGGTTTTGTGTGAATAAATAAATGACTCAAATAAATAAATGCTATATTTTTCCTGGAGACCAATTGTGTTTTAGGCTGCTGTTGAAGTTCAAAATAACTCTTTGGTGTTGCTTCACCAGAACAAACACATGTGCGGCTGTATGTTTTCACTGGGCACTTTCTCGCATAATTCTCCACAGCCCCCAGAGCAAACATCAGCATTCCAAGGCTGTCACACACTGGAAAATCAACCAGAGCAGAGCTACAGTCTTGAAAGCTGGATTTCAGTCAGGAATGGTTAACTTCATTTTAAAACTGGAGGGGCAGATATGATTTTTTTTATAAAGAGAATAATATTTACAGTACCTCATATTTGTAAAATGTCTTTACCTCAGACTTCCCTGTAACTGTGACTTAATTGACTCGTCATCTTAGGTCACCAGGTCATTTAGTGCACTGCTTCTCAAGTAGTGGTCCATGGACCACTAATGGTCCATGGCATGATTACAGGTGGTCCATGTCTGTCTTTTCTTGGCTATAGTGGTGGTCAGGGACAGAGTCTCATGTCATTTTCTGGCTCCAACCTTGCCCTGTACATAATGCTGTTATATAATGCTAATATTCTTCAGGTATGCCAGTGTGGCAATACCACTCTCACAGATACAGCCTTAAAAGGTAAAGTACATCTTTTACAGTCTAAAAACTCATTCAGAACTTCACAAGGGACTCTTGTCTCTTGAAAGAGTCTGAGGACAATGAGCTGATTCTCTTCTGTAGTAAGCTTGAAGTACTTTTGGAATTGAAACACAAGCCTAAGTTTCTCCAAAATAACACAACATAAAATGATGAAAAGAAACAAAATCTTCACTTTATACATTACTGAATGGATGACCAGGGACCACATGAAATACCTTCACGGACCACCAGTGGTCCACGGACCACCAGTTGAAAACCTCTGGCCTAGATTATGAGATGTCTTGTGCACAAAATTAAGAAAAAGAAGGAGGAAGAAAAAAAAAGAAAATCCTAGAAGGTCGAAACGTTGCAAAAATAAAAAGTGAGTTTCTTGGAGCTTGAGAACAGTGTGCGGACTTCCTCCTTCTTTTTCTTGATTCTTCCTTGATGTCCAGCACCTGGCCTAAATACAGGCGTGGGATGTGCACACAACCTTCTCTTTGAATTGTGCACAAAATTGACATTTTCGCCTGAGGGTGGCACTACGGTATAGAAAAGGCCATGGGGTCGCTCAAAAGAATTCTGGGAATGCATTTACAACCCTAGTCCATAACTGAGGTCCTGGCATTCCAAAGAATTCATTAGTTTCTTCAATCTCCATCCCTGAAATGCTGCAATGAGTCAATTCTTAAAAGTTGTTCCAGGAAAAACAATGTTCCCAGGATAAAGTAAAAGAACTACGTGCTCGTCGCAATTAATTATCCTGATCAAAGAAACAGCCCGGTGTTGTGACTTGTTTTAACAACATTTGTTTGGGCTATATTTGTAGGCTCTGATTATTTTTTTTTTTTTGCAGACCTTATCCTTTAAACAACCCATACGTTTTTACTTTTCATGTTGCTGGTCATTTATTTGTCTTTACATTGCCACAGGACTATTTATACACCACGCACGCACGCGCACGCGCACACACACACAGAATAAAGAAAGAAATAATGTCATCAGGTTGCCTGTCATTTATTTCTCTACTTTGCCACAGGATTGTCCTTTTTTCCCCAGGAAGGCCCATTGAGATTAAAATCTCTTTTACAAAGGAGACTTGGCCAAGGTGTCATTTAGTTGCAAATCGTTCTGTCTTCCATGCCAAGGGTGCAAATTACACAAACACCCTTTTGTCCAATTTCTGTGCAGGCATTTGGGACAGAATGCATAAAGAACTAACTACAAAGAGTATTTTCCTGCACCTTTTCACATGATAAAGACCCTGTGAACTAACCCTAATCTACAGTGCACTGAACATATACATAGACAAAGAGTAATAATCATCCTCCTCCATCCCAAACCCAGGGTAGATGGGGTCTGTGAAGGTGGTGTGGAATGTGTGAAGGTGGCTGAGGATGCCAGATGAGACTTTACAGAAGGACATGGTCCTAGCTGGCCAATCCAAGTACACCGCCACTTTGGGAGTGAGAGGAGTGCACTGGTACGTCAACAGACTGGTGGTCATGCTGGGCTCAGTAATGGTCTTCTGAGCAGTAGAGGCTCCAGGACTGGTTGGTGTTGCCAAAACCACAGACGTAAGAGGCTGCCCCCCCCACCCTCCATCTCCCAGTAGTGGCATTCACACAGTAGCACAGCAGTTAGAGTATAGAGATACAGAAGGGAAAAAATAGATACACAAGACAATACACAAGACTCAATAAAAAACACTTGATTAAGGCTAATATTAAAACAAGTTACCACCTAAAATAAAGGTGTAAAGAAAATAAAAAAGTAAAGTTTTAGATCTCATGGCTAATGATAAATTCAATGATATACTTTTCTTTTAAGATGTCGACATTACATTTCAGGTATCTATAAATATGTGTCAGTGCGTTCCTGTTGTTTCAGACACAGACGGGACATTATTTGTCTTGTCATCTAGGTCATCATTCATCATCATGTAAATGCAAGGACATGCTGAACAGTTTTACCTCTTAAAACCAGAATTCTGGGACAAATGTTCAGCAAAAATAGCAGATCTACAAGCTCACAATGCATCGCAGCGTGTTGTGGGCTTGTAGATCGGCTATTTTTGGACTCCAGTCAATAGTATATACTGTAGGGTTTAATTGGTTAATCAATACACATGATGTGTAAAATGCCCTTATACATTTTCTGAAAAACTAAAAAGCCACACATACAAATAAAAAATAAAAAAATCCATGCAAATACAGATGTACACAGGAACACATTGGATGACATTGCAGTCTACTGGGTCCCACCACTTTTAAACAAACATCTCTCCATTGTAGACAATCTATGTTGATCAAGAGACACAAATATCTCTTGCCCAAGCAGGGGGTCTGCTATCATAAGGGATGCTCAGATTATTAATATCATTATTTCCATTTCCTTGGCTCTTGACTGTTCTGTCTTCACACATATTCATGTGATCAAAGCCTGATGTCATGTGATCAAAGCCTGATGTTTCGGAGAACGGGTGCTCAAGAACTTTGAGGATCTGACGGACCTGAGGGACAGAAATTAGGTTAAATTTGATACACGTCATTGAGCAATAATCAACTGATTTATTGTTTCAATGAAAATATCCTCAGACCTCAGAGAAGTCTCCTTTTTCTGCAAGCTGTATTGCAGTCTGTGCAATGTAGTTGCGGAGGACCACACGCGGGTTTGTGTTGTCCATTACACTTATCCTCTGCTTTTTGAGGGAACACAAGTCAGTCACTCCATCACTCTCTTTTGCTAAACGCTTCCTGTGTTGAGAAGAAGGAAAAGTACAAACCGTAGTAGTCTTGTGTTATACCATTCATCGTATAGAGCAGGTATATTGTCTCAATAAAGATATCAGCAGTTCCTTGTATGTGTAACCAGTGGTGGAAAGTAATTAAGTACATTTACTCAAGTACTGTACTTAAGTAAAATCTTTAGGTATTTTTACTTTACTGGAGTACTTCCAATTTTCAAAGGTTTTACTTCTACTCCGCTACACCTCAAAGGCACATATTGTACTTTACTCCACTATAATTATTTGAAAACTTGACTTACTAGACAACTGGTTACTTTGTAGATTTTGATTATTATTACAAAACCACTTCAGACCTGTATATATACTTTGGCAATTAGAAAATAGCCGATCTACAAGCTCACAGCGCATCGCAAAGCGACACGCTGTGAGCCTGTACATTTTGATGAATACTTTTGTACTTTTACTCAAGTAACTTTGGAATGCCAAACTTGTACTTGTAACAGACTATCTACAATAGGGTATTGATACTTTTTCTTAAGTAAAATATGTGAGTACTTCTTCCATCACCGTGATCTCTTGTTTTCTAACCTGTATTGACCAGTCCAGCGAATCCAGTCATCACGCTGCTTCAAGCGAAGCTCATCCTGGTTGGTACTGAAAAGCTCTTTTAATCGCCCCATCTTTTCTAGTTGCTGGACCACTTCTGGCCTCTCAGCCACCATGCCAAACATGACCGGATTGGTCTGCGCCATGGATAAAATCATTGCCAGTTCACTACAAACGGACAAAATAAAGTTTTTTTATATATGCCTAATGAGAAAAAGACAGGCTTGATGGGTAGCAATTTTGGAGAGATAAACTAATTCTGTTACTTATACAGGCCACTAACCTATTTAAGCTCACACGCTATATCTGCATATAAAATGAGTCCCAGTCAAGTGTCCCTAAACACACATTTAACTTACATATTTTCTTGTAAAGCTTTTTCTCCTAAATGCTGGCAGATTGGAAAAATGTAATAAAAAATATTTTAACACAAAATTATACATATACATATACATATACATATACATATACATATACATATACATATATATATATATATATATATATATATATATATATATATATATATATATATATATATATATATATATATATATATAGTATCTGTTGTATGGTGGGATGGTAGCTAAATTGTCTTTCAATAAGTAACTCCTGGGTCAAACTCTGGCAAATTCAATTAATACATTCTGAATTGAAATCTACCGGACATTAAAAATAGAAAGCATAACAGGGTTGAGGTCTCTCTCCTAGCTTATTTGTACAGGTTTGGTCCTACATATTTTTTTAAATAAAAAAAACATACAGGCTACCATACCACCACACACAGCCTCACCGTTCCTCCATAGTAGGTTTGTTGGCCACCTTTAGCTCCTCAATGGATGCACATTGCTCCAAGATGAGATCCACTACTGGTCCAACTGCTGTCCTCTCACTATCTCCATCCTCAGGCCAAGGTATACTGCTGAGCAGACGGAAGGTATTGGTAAAATCTGCACCTAGAAAAGTGGTGAGGTAGACAGACTCAATGACATAACATACTGTATCTATCTTTACAGCTAACACTGACATGAAGTCAGAATAACGTGAACTGTTTTCCATAGCCTATAGCAGTGTTGATTTCGTCAACTAAAACGATGTCGAAAAAAGTTCGTCGACTACCTTTTTTCACTGACGAAAACTAAATAAGAGCTAAATAAAAACTAGGCTACGACGACTAAAACTAAGACTAAATATAGTGACAATTTCGTCAAGAAATAAAAACTAGACTAAAATGTTAGTGAGGGACTATAGTGGAGAAGAGATCCAGTAGAACTATAAGACAATTCATTTAGTTTGGTTGCGTTTGGGTGTTGCGCTCTGAAAATAGCAGATCTACAAGCTCACAACGCGTCGCAGCGCGACGCGTTGTGAGCTTGTAGATCGGCTATTTTCAGCATGCAACCAAGTGTAAAATCTGCCAATACAACGCCATCAAGGCACCGCCAAAATACATTTTAGTCGACTAAATCAACTGGGGCCAGTTGCACCACCTCACACTAAGTTCAAACTTAGCCTAGTTATAGCTTAAACGGCTTTTAAAAAGCCATTTAACCCATTTAGCCGGGAAAGTATCAGTGTCATTTTTAGATTTCTTTGGCTATTCAAAAATAGCAGATCTACAAGCTCATAGCGCGGCACCGAATGAGCTTGTAGATCTGCTATTTTTTGTTTATTATGTGAAAATTTGTGAAAATCTTTAAATATATATATATTTTTTTTAAATATATATTCAAAGATTTGCGCTCACTTTCACGATTTTTCAGATTGAATGTTTTAAAGCTATAACTAGGCTACGTTTTAACTTAGTGAGAGGTGGTGCAACTGGCCCCTGTAGATTTAGTCGACTATAATCTCATGATATTTAGTCAACTAACTAGACAAAAACTATAACATTTCAGATTACTAAAATATGACTAAAACTAAATGGATTTTTTTTTCAAAACACTATGACTAAAACTAAATCAAAATTTGCTGTCAAAATCAACACTGGCCTATAGCCATCCAACTAAGTCAAAGTCAAGTAAAAGAAATCTCCAAAATATTTGTGATGGGAATAACTTGAGCGACTTTTCATTGTACCCGTGTTGTGCATGAGACGCAGCAGGTCTGAGACGAGCTCCCTGTCCTCCACCTCTCCTCTCCTCAGAAGGCCCAGCTTGCGCCTCATGTTACCCAGGTAGAAGGCCTCATACATGGGCATGAACTCATCCAGGATGGCTCCTGCTTTAGCTGCATGGAGCTCGGAACCCAAGGCCTCAGCCAGGCGAACCAGATTCCAGCGGCACACGGATGGCTGAGCTTGGTAAGAATAGCGCCCTCTTTTGTCAGAGGTGTTGCACACGTATTCCGGATTGAATCTGCCACACAAGAACAGCACACATCATCATGATGCAGCTGAAACAGACGTCATGGAAATGCTTGTATGTGAGAGTTATTCATGTTTTTGTCATTTCTAAACAAAAACAATAGAATAGAATAGAGTTTAGTGGCTCAGTAGAACTCACAGGGAATATACGGTTCTCAAGGGACTACTCCTAGAATAAAGATGTGAAGATACCAAGGGTAGGACATCGATGTAACAATTGGAAGTATGATGCAATTTCAGCTGATAAAATGTGTAATTCTTATCAAAGGAAAGGGTAATGCAAGAAAGTTAAAATTAGCCTCACCGTGACAGAGGCCCAGTTAAAGGGCTCTGTGAGTCGAAGCACATAAATGAATCCCTGGTATGTTTATCCTATGTCTACTCGAGGAATTACAGTGAGAAAGGATGGTTTACCCTGACCATTAACTACTATGAAGAGGGATGCAGGTTTACCTGTCCATAAATTACTGTGAGGAAGGATGGTTTACCTGTCCATAAATTACTCTGAGGAAGGATGGTTTACCTGTCCATGAATTACTGTGAGGAAGGATGGTTTACCTGTCCATGAAGCCAAAGGGGCCATAATCCAGAGTTAGACCTAAGATACTCATGTTGTCAGTGTTAAGGACTCCATGGCAGAAGCCAACACACTGCCACTGGGCCACCAGTTTAGCCGTACGCATTGCTACCTTGAAAACAGAGAACATTGATATTCAACTCCAATGCCACCATAAAGACCTGGGTGAAGGTGTTGGTTGGTTTGAGACAGGCGGAAAATTCTAACCATGACAGGGGACCACCTATATATGTTAAAGTTTTGATGTCAGATGTGTTTAACAATAACCCATTAACCAGGCAAATGTGTTTATTTATTCTCACTGGTCTCGAAATTCGACTTAAGAAAATTACATTTGTTGTTATCAGAAACCTGCCTCTTTGAAGAAAGTTGTATTCCTGTCTTTGCGGTTGCTATGGCCATGATGTATGTCAGGGTAGAAAGTCTCGATGACGTAATCCAGCATTTGAGCACGAATGTCGTGCCGTCCAGCACTAGGACCAAGGAGTCCTGAAAATTCATCTCGAGGCAGAAAGATCTCAAAAGATCCAAACCTGCAACAATAGAACAAATCCTCAAATTTTCCTCCAAAGATTTAATTTTATTCAAGTTGAATGATCTTCATGTATAGTATGAACACACAAATGCCATCGCCTATTACTTTTATTCAACAGTCTGTACTGATCTGGGGAATAGGCTCATTATAATAGCATGAAATGCATGAAGCACAGCCTAGCATGAAGCTCAGGGCAGTTTTGTGTAGCATTCTTTTGCTCTTGATTTTGATTAGATGCCTTTGAAGCATTGTGTCTGATTCACTCACAGTTGCTATTTGAGCCTTATTCATATTTTGCCTCAACGAAATGGTTGAGTGGTACAGCTGTGCCAGTCAGTGTATAGGCTAAGGATGCTTCAGGATGGGTTTTCCTTTTATTTTAGTAAAAAGATGCGACACGATTACAGCTTAGATCGGCTAATTTCGCAATTCGTCGTGACAAAGTAGTATGTAGGGCTTAAGAGTGGTAAATAAACATGTCTATACTAAAGACATGTTTATTTACAACTCTTAAGACTTTTATACTCTATATGTAGGGAACTCGTGAACAGTTAGCCACCAGTACTTCTAGGAAAGCATATCTTAAGTTTAAAAAACAAAGGCTAAAACACATATAGGCACATTATAGGGTAAGTAATATTTTTTGGTACTTTTTTTTTGTTTGATAAAAAGGTTAAAGCACTATATTCTGATAGTAATCATCGCTACAGAGCGTTTGTTCGGTCACAGGTGTCTCTTCGGCTCTTTAGTTAACAGAATATAGTACATTTTCAGGTAGGTGACAACATTTAAGCCAATCAGGAGAGAGCACTGAAAATGCATCTTCTCTTTAATAAAGAGCTGGAGAGACATGGGAGACTCCTTTTACTGAACAAACACTCTATAGCAATGAGTACTATCAGAATTAACCAAAGCAAATCACTTACCCTACCTTTAAGTACATATCAGAATTGAAAACTACAGGGAGCCTGAACAATGCTGTTAACAGCAGATCCCCAAGCTAATGCTGGGGGTCGACTGCAGGTGAACCCAGCCCACCTGATGAAGGAAGGGGCAACTCGTAGAACAACTGAACACCTCTCAGGTATCCGCTGACCATTGCTGAGCGGGTCTCTGCTGACATAGAGGTCAGAGGTGACAAGGGAGGCCGCACGGGTAGTGGGGATGCCCAGGGCAGCCATGGCTTCACTGCACAGGAATTCTCTGACACTGGAGCGAAGTACCTTCCTTCCGTCACCATCTCTGGGAGAGGGCCAGAAATCACTTATTAATCAGGCGCATTTGGAGCATTTGGATCTATTTATAATCTCTTGCTAATGCTGTCTCTGAATAGGGGAGAGGAAAACAAGAAAAACACCATATAGTTATTGACCAGAACTACGCTACCATAAATGTGTTCAGTGTTGGAGATACCGGCCTTGAATTGGAATCTGTCTGTTGATTCAGCCAATGAAAAGATGAACTAATATTGCATTTAGTGAAATTAAAACTGGGAAAACTAAGGACTTACACAGAGAGATACAACAATGGCATGCTATTGAGTTGGCCATGAATTGCTTCACAATATGGCTCAAGTGTCCCAAGTGGATTAATTTCTTAAGCAGGCCTTCTTAGGTTCATAAATCCACGACCACGTGCTTCTAGTGGGCATGGCTCGTGATACTTGCTGCTTCTGTTGCTCAACATTTTTGTTTAAAAAAGGGAAAATATGTATAGGCCAATCCATAATGCCCTCAATTATATATGTGCACAAATAGGCAACCTACAAGTAAATATAACTACAAAACATAATGACTATTTTGATCAGTGTTTCACTGTAGGATCTATAGTTAGACATATACAATAAAATAAAATAAGAATTCTTACACTGAGGTCCCAGGGATAAAGTAAATACATAATAATAATAATAATAATAATAATAATAATAATAATAATAATAATAAGTGTAATAATAATAATAATAATAATAATAATAATAATAATAATAATAATAATAATAATACCTGGAGTACGGTGTGACGCCTCCACCCTTCACCTGGATCTCCCATCTCTCGTTAGTGTCTGAGGACCGTCCCTCCACCTCACCAAGATAAACCACTGCTCCATCTCCCAGCTGCCCGGCAAACAGTCCAAACTGGTGACCGCTGTAACAGTGCGCCGCTGGTTCCGAGCCCGGCAACAGTTTAGAACCGCTCAGATATTCTGGAGCGAAGGGGTCGCTCAGCACGTCCTCCTGCAGGTCGCTCAGCCCGAGCAGCGCCAGCGCCGACTGCGATAAGGCCACGAACGTCGGGTTGAGCAGAGGCTGCAGTGTGTGGATGCGGGAGAAACATGCCCCGTTGACCGTGCGACATCCCGGGCCCTCACAGAGGTCCACCGGGAGCCTCCGGAGGGCCACATTGTTGAACTTCAGGCGCTCCAGAGCAGAGAGGAGCGTGCTACTCAGAGAGGGTTCCATGGCGAATGGATGGGAGCGGTGCCGGGTTCCCTTTCATCCTCTGTCATGTGCTCTGTTCGTGGTGCTGAAATCCCTGTAAGCTTAAGCCTGATTTATAGGTTACTCCAGTGGTTCTCAACCTGTGGGTTGGGACCCCCAGGGGGGTCCCCACGTGATTTTGGGGGGTCCCCAGATGACAGTGAAGTGACAATTTGAGGACTTTTAAGATCTTTTTATCTAATACCTCAAAAACGAAAGAAAAGAAAAAAGACCATTACTGCATCAAAAGTGATCAACCCAAAAGAACAGATCCACAAACCCCATCATATTGTGCGCCTATTTCAGCAGCGCCGCAACCCAGTAATTCTGGATAAACATGGTAGGCCTATAACAATAACATGAATGGTACGAATGTAGCCTCTCACCTGCCTTTGAAAGCATTTTCTGTCATGACATTTGAGGTGAGGGTGGCAGGTCTCCAGTCATTCAGGCATGTTACCTTGGAGTGCTTGGGGACAGACATCTCGAAGCCAGTGGGGACCACAGCCTGGGAGAGAGAAAACCAGCTGGTCCACACATGCACTAAGGATACTGTCACTCACCAAGCAGTGATATTTATGCACCCCTACTGTTCCCAAGTTGGTTTCTTAGATTGTAGATCGGCTACTTTCGCACAGCTACAGTATTGGCATGTGGATACAGTGGAAATGGTGTTCGGATACAATAACATGCTGTGGAGCAACAAGTTGAGGTCAAGGATCAAGGCAGCTAGGCCTCAAGCAGGCCTCAGAGGGACTGAGGAGTTGTGAGTTGTGAGTTGTGAGTGACGTAGAAGGAGAAGAGACAACTGCAGCCTACACATCGGACGCCAGAGGTAGCCAGAGAGGAGAAGCTGGGAAAGTAAAGACCTGAGTCGACAGAGTTAAGCGAAGCACAGAGTTATGCTGATAAGTGTTGAGAATTAATAAACAGTATATGAGAGAGCTATTCTAGTGTGTTAAACATAATCTGAGCTATTTAATGACTAATGTGATATTATTGCGAACGCAGCGGAGGAGGCGCGCCTCCGCGCAAGTGGAGCTTACTATGAAACCGTGCTCGGCTTGTGTGTGTGTGTGTCTGTCCGTGTGTGTGCGTGCACTGCCTCAGCCCTGTGTGCAGCCAAGTAAATGTCCAATATAGACGTACCATACATCAAATGAAAGGTCTTTGAAAACTGAACACACCTGTCAAGGTTGCGTTTAAGCCCGCCCCTTCACCCGGAAGCCACGCCCCGGAGAAGGCTCCTAAAAACTCCCCATTGAAACCCCATGTTAAATGAAAAGTGCCCGAATCGCTCCGAAACTTTTTCTACCCCCCCTAAGTGGGGGTCTACGAACAAATACTTCGGGCTCGGATTTTGGCTCCGCCCCCCGGAAGTGGGTGAAACAGGCACTTCAAACACTTTGTTGAATTGTTCAAAAACATTCAAAGTATTTTTTTGGTGAATTTGTATTTTTCTAAGATGCTCCTTTTAACGCAGAATTTTTTTCTATTTTTTATATATTTTTTTATTGGTTACTTTTTTTTAGATGATTTCCTTTCGTTATTATTATTTTTTTTTGGCGTTCGCTTCCCGCGTTCGCGCGTCTTACTTGTTAGTATTATTGTGATCTGCTTTGATTGTTTGTGCTATAATGTGTATTGTCACTAGTTATAGATGCATGCATGTCTAGTAGAAGCGAAATGTGTGTTACTGCTGAAGTTAGAAGCACTGGTAGGATGTTCCTATTTCTAATAGTAAACAACAGATAACAGTCAGATCTGAATGTGTAACCATAGCTACGGTGTTAACTGTGTAAACTGAGTTTTGTTAGGGATTAATAGGGAAGCTATGATATGGTAAACAATGGTAACATTGTTAGAGAGAGTCACACTGCCTGAAGAGGCTGTGGAATTTCAAAACATGTAGTGTCTGACATAACCTAGCAGTAGCGAGATCAAAGTTAATTGTAACCTTTAACAATGACATCATGTGTAAGTTTGAAGCTTTGAATGTTCAAGGCCATAGTATTATTATGACTTTAAATCCAGTTCAAGGTGGTGGGTAGTTTGAGCATGATACCGGTGCAATGCCATGGGGTCTGCATCATAGTAACCTTTAACATTGTCAACTTAACATTTGACACACTGACTTAACCCAGTGACTTGGAGGTCAGGAGACTGGGGGGAGAAAGCTGTTTTGAGATGATGTAATGGTTAGTGAGGATGACTAAGAGGCAGGTGATAGGTAGAAGGAATAAGGTGGGTTGTACTATTGACAAGGTCATCAGGGGTAATAACAGTGCTGCACAACTGGGTGCGCGAGAGGATTCCAACCCCAAGGAGGGACGGGGCACTCCTGCCCCGAGGAGGATGAGACTTTACGAGGAAGCGTATACTGCCATACTTAGAATACTTGCAGATTCACATTTTGCTGGAGAACAGAGCTGTGATCTGATTTGCAGAACATTGGACAGATGAGGGCTATGTCTTCCTGAAAGGGGGTGTAACATTGGTGCATGATTTATTCGAGGATAACTTACTTTAGGATAGCCTTATCAAAGTCTCACGCCACAATAAAAGCAGAATCCTATATGCCATTCTCTTAGTGCTGTATCCATGTTGGCTCATATACAGTAGGTGAGTGTACACAGTACCGCAGAGGCGCAGACAGTTACTCCCTGTAGGGAGCCAGAATGGTCAGCAAAGAGGGCAAAGAACACGATTTAGTGCATCAAAGAAACTAGGATACCATGTAAACATTAAACCTAGCTTCTGTCTAAACAACATCTAAATAACATTCTTAGCATTTGTGGTCAATCATAACCAATCTAAATAACAAAACAAATGTGAGCAAAAAAGGGTGATAAGAAGGGATACAAAGAAAGGAGTGCTAGGGGTTGAGGTGGAGTCTGAAGAGTTGAAAATGGGTGAGTGAGTCTGACTGACTGCAATGGGTTGTTTACTCCACATCTTGGGAGCCAGGAGGGAGAAGAGTCTCCTAGTACACACGCACGCACACACGCATGCACGCACGCACGCACGCACGCACGCACGCACGCACGCAGCTTAATTTGTCTGAGTGTTTCTAATGTTGTACATCAATATAGAGCTGAGTGCAATGCCTGTAAGAGAGAGAGAAAGAGAGAGAGAGACAGAGACGCCTAGAGAGAGAGAGAGAGAGAGAGAGAGAGAGAGAGAGAGAGAGAGAGAGAGAGAGAGAGAGAGAGAGAGAGAGAGAGAGAGAGAGAGAGAGAGAGATGCATAGAGAGAGAGAGAGAGAGAGCCTTCCCACAATGAAGGAGGCTATAAATGTAATTTTACTACCGGTTGTCAGTGTGGCTAATGTAGGTCTATGATGTCATTACCCTGGGTACTCAGAGGTCAGTCTGAGTGATGTCATAGACTACATCAGTACTATGACGTCAGTACAGTACCTTTTATCATAGCAGTACCCATGATCAGAGTACTTGGAGTACTTGGAGACTTGACGTCACTCGTCAGTCATCTATGACTTACAGTGGTGGAAAAAGTACCAATACTGCAATGTAGAAATACTCTGTTACAAGTAAATGTCCGGAATTCAAAATTTACTTGAGTAAAAGTACAAAAGAACTGGCATCAAAATGTGCTTAAAGTACCAAAAGTAAAAGTACTCAGTCATTATGCCATAATGGCCCAAATGTATAGGGCTGAAGTGGATAATGTATGTTTTTGTAATAATAATCAAAATCTACAAAGTAACTATAGTAACTAAAGTTTTCAAATAACTGTAGTGGAGTAAAAGTATAATATTTGCCTCTGAGATGTAGTGAAGTAAAAGTAAAAGTACCTTTACTTATAGGTACACTTGAGTAAATGTAGTTTACTTTGTCTGTCAGACAGACAGACAGACAGACAGACATGAGGATGGACAGATGTTCCTGGATTTATATAGATAGATAGATAGATAGATAGATAGATAGATAGATAGATAGATAGATAGATAGATAGATAGATAGATAGATAGATAGATAGATAGATAGATAGATAGATAGATAGATAGATAGATAGATGTAGATGGCTGTAGACATTTTAGGCCTTAAATGTCAAAAGTTTAAGCATGTTCAAATCATGTATAGTTTACTTACTTCAGAGTCTAAGTAATGTAAAGTAGAACGTTTGAAAACTTGTGAAATGGGACATTCTGCATAACGAGGACTTTTACTTTTGGTACCTTTTAAGTACATTTTGATGCCAATACGTTTGTACAAAATGTGCTTTTGTAAATTTTGAATACAGGACTTTTACTTGTAACTTACAGAGTATTTCTACATTGCAGTATTGATACTTTTAGTACAAAATGTACAAAATGTGAGTACTTTTTCCACCACTGAAAAAATCTAATCAATCTAATCTTTACCATATACATTTACACGTTTTAGTCTGCTAGGACCCCACAGGAAACAAGTCATAGCGCTTTCTTGGGTTTAATCCATAGGTTTAATCCTCTTAGCAGAGTCAGACTTTGTATTGAACTGTACTTTCCTGTGCTTTTTTGTGTTGCAAACTGTTAATAAAGTATTCAATCAATCAATCAATCAATCAATCAATCAATCAATCAATCAATCAACCAACCAACCAACCAACCAACCAAGTCATCACCACGTTGTTACACTATGATATAGACAGGTGGCGCTAAACTGCGCCGGCTAGCATTGCTCTTCCACACAGGAACAGAGAACAAGAATACACTTCAACGGAAATGACCAGTGTTGCCATGTCGGCTTATTATAAGCGACTTTGGACTTTTTTTTCCTGCATAGTTGCTTGAAAATATTGGTGGTTGCGGTTTTTGGGGCTTGTTTCTAAAGACGTGTACTTGCTTATTTAGGCTCCCACATTTTTTTGTATTATTATTTAAACCAGTGGTCCTCAAATATTTTCATGAAAATGTTTTGTGTCACAGGTGAGCATTTGTGTTAGAATGTAAAAATAAAAAAAATGTATCCAAATATTCCACATTTTAGTTTTTGACAATGCGACACATTGTGAGCTTGTAGATCTGCTATTTTTCAAAAGGCTGTAGTTGTTTAAAGGTCTTTATTTATTTCACTAGATCTTTAAGACAACGTTTTCAGGTCACAAACAACAGTGTGTGTTAGTGAACTAACCTGTAAAGGCGGCTGCCTCGAAAAAGTTCAATACAAGATCTACTACAAGGATTAAGCCCAAGAAAGCACTGTGGCTTGTGTCATTTAAAGTGCTCATGACGTGGCCTGAGTTGTATCTTTTGGACTTGTTCTCCTAGACCTGGTTGCTTAATTCTCTCTCAAAACCTGGCAACACCGGAAATGACGTGTGTTTGGCTCTCCCCTGTTTTGAAAGCAAAGCAGCTGTGAATGTAATGTTAATCTAACTCTATGGATACAATGTGTCGGGTGCTTATGATCAAGTAGAATATGAATGTAACGTGTTAATCTAACTATCAATACAATGTATTGGGTGTTTATGATCAAGTAGAATGTGAATAACTATGGATACAATGTGTGGGGTGGTTGTGGCAGATGGATGTGTGTGTTGTGAGGGTTACATTGTAGCTTCTGTGCTCATGATCGCCCCCTAACATCTCGTGAAATGATGGATTCAGAAGTTTTCGAGGCCGCCTTTACAGGTTAGTTCATTAACAGCTTTTTGGAAAATAGCAGATCTGCTATTTTCAAAAAAAAATCTTGGAGAAAAAGTCCACAAAACATTTCCAGATGGGGGCTAGGGGACAAATACATAGTAATGTGGGGGTCCTTGACTATATTGGAGAAACACTGGCTTAAATAATAATTATATATTTTTTGGGGAAACAAGCCCAAATATGCAACTACTCTTAAGAAACAAGCCCCAAAATGCTCCCAGCTGGTCGATCGATCGATCAACAAGACTGTTGTCACCTATGCACACGTACTCAAGTTTGGAAACGCCTTGACCAGGTCATTTCAGGTCATTTAGCATAAATGGGATGAATATGTCAATGCCAGCCAATAAGCAACTGATGTTCTGTTTCAGGTGGGCCCTTGTCACTTCCATCCTTGCGCCTCTTGGTTCCTCCGTTGCAACTCATGACAGCATCCATGTGGCGGGCTGTAAAGCAGCAAGAGGTCGTGAACTATTGGAAAGTAGCAGAGTTTATCTCCTTGGTGACAGAGGTGATCCCGGAGCTGCTCATGCACAAGCACAGCACACAACTTAATCTGGGATTACGGGCCAGGGTGAGTAGCAATTAAGTGATACAATTTCATTTGGGTATATTATATGGTAAATGGTGTTATATGGGCTTTCTTCAAAGTCCTTCTCGATGTGCATTACATTCACCTAAGATTCACCCATTCACTCCCATATTCACACACCGAAGGTGGAGAAAACCTCTGCTTGAGTTAGGGTTCAGTGTCTTGCTCACAAGGACACTTTGACACGCAGCCAAGGAGGAGCTGGGCATCAAACCGCCCACCTTCTGATGTACCTTCTGAGCAACAGAACTGCCGCCCCATATCTTTAAGACAACAAACTACATGCACCTTACAGTGTGTATATCTTTAAAACTGGGGGGGGGGGGTTACGATTCTGTCCATATCGGGATGTAACTCGAACAGCGTTGAGTCGGCTGAAGCGGACTTCACAACAGTCGGCATGGCGACTCGCCTAACGGCTCGCTCTGTGGTGCTGGTGGAAATCCAGAGCTTTGCACTTGTGGACAATATTTTGATCTGCCATTATTTCTTTTCCAGTATATTCTTGAGCTGTGCCGTAGTGAGCAACTTGTGGATCCTGAATTCATCTTATCGCACCTTGACAAAGTTAAACCAGTGACACCCAAGCCTGTAGAAGTAAGTATGAAAATTCCAAGTGTAGCTTAACAGGTGTTACGTAATGAAACATGACTTCTATCAAGATGTATTTCTTCATGATGCTGCACATGCACCTGTGATGACCTACACAAGCATTAATGAACAGTTTTTGTAGTATCTGGCCTTAACTCCAGAGGATTCAGCAAGTGATCAGTAACACTTGACACGGAATGCATTCCATGTCTATAATTCTTTATAAACAACACAATACTTATAATGCATTAATTATGTACTTATAAAAGACTGTATTATTATAGTTATAATAACTCATAAATACTCATAATGCTTTATAACAATAATCATAATATATTCTAAAGTATTTTATAATTACTTATAAGGTCAACTATAAAGCATTGTAATCCGCTTATATCACTGTATAATTACAGTTATAAGCACTAGTAAGTACTCATAATGCAATCACAACCCATTATATTATTATTATTATTAGGTACTCAGTACTGTATGTGACCTGAGTTCTCACCTCTGTTTAACCTTGCTGCAGGAGAATGAAGTAGAAATGGATGGGATGGAGGCTCATTTTCTTGAACTTGTCCAAACTCTGCTTAAAGACTCTGAAGGGAGGGAACATTTTTTCATGGTGAGACATCACTTACTGTAACACGTCTAGCAGTCTAATGGTAGATGTGTTGGTATATTTTTAGGATGGCAGGAGCAGGTTTTTGGCCCTTTAAAATTCCATAAAAATTTAAAATGAATGAAAAACTCTGCACAAGCATTTATAAAAAAAAAAAAAAACCTGTGACCAACATGACATTTTTGCCTTGCTACATTTTCCTTACTATTCTCTCACAGGAGGTATTCCCTGTAGAATATGGATCACACTATGACACTGATTTGCAGACTCTGTTCTATGAGTTCCTTTGTCGACTGACTCAGTTCTTGCCAATTCCTGACCTCGAGCAGGTAAGTGAAGTCATGATAAATGTTAAAAAGACTTAAACCACATGAAACCTAGCTTCCCATACCAGGGGCGAACATTTGGGGAAAATATCAGATCTACAAGCTCACACTGCATTGCAATGTGGAGCATTGTGGGCTTGTAGATCAGCTATTTTTGGGCAAAGAGATGTGATGTGGGGCGGCCATAGCTGAGTGGTTAGGGAGCCCGCCTAGGGAGCCAGAGGCCCTGGTTGCCCCAGGTACGATTCCAGGCCACGCCAGCATATGTGTCGATGAAATGAAATTTGTCCCTGAGCAAGACTCTTAACCCCTAATTGCTCACAGGCCCTCATTGGAAACAAGCCCGCAAGGACTTTCATGAACGTCCTGTTAAAAGGAATTATCCTTATCCTTATGTAGAGGGGAAAGGAACAGGCCAAGTATAGAGCCCTGGGGGACCCCTGTCAGTTAAGTATATGGGTTTAAGTGCTTAAAGAGTGCTTCTCTGTACTCATGGCTATCAGGTTTAGGAGGGACTTGCAGACCTTGGTATCGTTGTATGCATTTCATTATTTTATCAAGTTATGAGTGAAATATATCCAAGGGTACATGCAGTAGATCTGTCCTTTTCTCAATCTCCCACAGACTGTATCCTGGCTTGGTAGTGCAACCTCAGTTCTGGAGGAATGCGTACTTACAGTCTCTGCACCTACAGATCTGAAGAATCTACTTAAACACCATAAACACTGTGGGCATTTAGAGCAACATGGTAAGTGAAGAATGTTTGCCATCACATTTTACTTAAGTGATGCTACAAGATGATCCTATCCTGCGTAGTTCCTTGAAAACCAGAACACACATTGTTCCATCATGTAACATGCATATTTAAGATTAATGACAATTTATTTTCTGTGATTCTTGTTTTTGTCAAGTTCCTCCCTCCTCCATGGGTGACTGCATCATTTCCACCCTGTCCGCCATTCACCCTAGTAGAGTGGCATTAGCTACAGATCAGCCCAGCTGTGACAACCAAATGGATACATTGCAATGCCTCAGTGACGATACCAACCCTGTGTCGTTTGTTGACGATGTAGCAGTGGAAATCATCACAGTGACGGATTATGCAGAGGTCGAACTAGGGACAAGTGCAGAAGATTCGGAGGTGGTGATTGAAGGGAACTGCTTTGAAGGAACAGTTATTGAGACAATTACTGAAGACATTATGGAAATGCTTCCTGGGCAGCCAATAGAAGTGCCTCAGGTAGAGAAAACTGAGGGAGCAGAGGTGACTGAAGCAGGAGAGGAAATGCCGCATTGTCAGAGTGGTCTGGCAGTCCTAATCCATCGAGAAGAAACTGTGGACGACCAGGTGTCTCCTCAGCACAAAACCAACCCTGGGCCTCTTGACTGCCCGGAATGTGAGAAAAGCTTCAAGTTTGCCTCCTCCCTGTTAGCACACAGAGTCATCCACTCTGGCGAACGCCCTTACCGCTGCAACGAATGCGATCGGTGTTTCTCTTTCCGGCAGTCCCTAGACAGACACAAACACACACACAAGAGCGGACGCTTGTATGACTGTGTAGTCTGCGGGGAGGCCTTCCAGTCCCTTTCAGCTCGATTAGAGCACAAACAGAAACATAAGAAAGATGGCACATATGTTTGCCTGCAGTGCGACAGAAGGTTTGGCTCAGAGTTGGCGCTAGCGAGACATCTCAAAAGTGACACAGACGGTCACTGCGCTGGATCCAACTCAAGTGGACTCATTGAGAGCCAAAAGACAGAGAAAGCCATACAAAGCAAAGAAAAGGTTGAAGAGGTTGCTGTTGCACTCCCTGAAATTGACAGCCTGGCCCCACAGATTGATTGTGAGAATTGTGATCATGATCCAAAGGAAGAGGGTAGTCAGGACAGTCAGTCCTCTCAGCCTGAGGATGAGATGGTTTCCCTGGTCAAAGTCCGCACCAGTGGCCGCAGACGGAAACCCACCATGAAGATTCAGGTGATAAATTTGCAGAAACGCATCGGGAAAGATTCAGCCGCTAAGAGAAGACGGACTGGCACAATGCTGGAGAAGCCACCCGCTTTGAAACCAGTGCCTTTCAACAGGTAATATTAATGATATCGTCGCTGTCAGGCAGAAAACCTTGTATCTCCACCATTTTAAAACTTTTTATGTTTTTCCATAAATGAATGCTCCACTTCATCATACAAGCGTGTCGCACAAAAGTAGTATATGCTCACAACACCTCACGATGCGTTGTGAGCTTGTAGATCAGCTATTTTCACTATTTTTAAATGTTTTTTAAATAACAATAAAAAGGAATGGTTTTGGACATACAAGGTTACCACCCGACAGTGACGATATGCTTTAATTGTATAACACAAACTTACTAATTAAAACCTTCAACATTGAATATATAAGGTTGATCTTCCTTGGTGTTCTGCTGAAATGTTTGAATTGCTTGAGAATCTCCGGTTATGAAGGTTTAAAGTATCAGGTAATTAACCCATTAAGTTTTTCAGAAAAACGTTTGTTGCTGTATCAGTAGTTCTCAAACTTTTTCACGTCATGCCGAAATTATATTTATTTGGTGGCCGATCCTCATTTCAAAATATTTTGTTCCAGGGACCCCCAGAAGGAAAGATTTGAGTTAAAAATGTTCGACTTTCACTTTCACTTAAAAAAATAAAAAAAATAATCAGATCTACAAGCTCATAGCCCGCCACGAAGTGACGCGCTAAGCTTGTATATCTGCTATTTTTTAATAGTCAATCAATTTGCTATAGCTAAAAAAAAAAAACACTTTTTTTCCTGGTTTTAATGGGTTAAGTAGCTTAACCCTTAAGTCATGAACCTATATGAAAACATGTTTTACAGTTTGAGGTTACTTCATTATTCTTATCATCATTACTTTTATTAATATCCTACTGTTCGCTTTTCTTTTTTACCAGTACCGAGCATTCCTATGGCTCACCGATGGTGTCGGCAAAGGACGGTGATGAAGGTGGGCCTGCAGTACATTTGTACAATACATTATGTCATACATAGTCGCTGTCCGGCTGTCTCTTTTTCATAAATGAATGCCCTATTTGATATACTTTGCAGTGTATACTATGTTAGTGATGGGCAAAAGTAGCTGAAATAGCCGTGAACTTGTGGACCTGCTGTTCTCCAAAGATTTTGACTTTTTTTAATCATCTTTTAAAATTTCTAACTATAATGACATGCCCACAATAGGGATGCCAGGTTGAAAGTGGTTAAGTCTGTCAGTGGGTTTTATGAATGTTTAACGAATGAACAGTATTAACAAGAGCTTGGGCATACAAGGCATCTGCCCGACAGTATATATTATGTTATAGCCTCTGTATGTTCCACTATTGCCTGATGTCGATTTCACAAATCATTGGTATTTCTTGTAATGTACCTACATGAAACATTAAACATATTGGTAAAACTCATGAATGAATAACATGAACATAAACTGGGATGCAGTAACCTGCGACTTAACCATGTTAACCCCAGCATACCTATTCTGTGCATGTCTTAAGAGGGGAGCATTCGACAAAAATAGCAGATCTACAAGCTTACAATGTGCCATGAGATCTTGTCGAGGGTAAAAGGAGGGGACCAAGTATAGACTGCTGGGGGACACCGGCCAATGACATATATAGGGTTTAAATGGTTAAAATGAATGTGTGCCACGGTCGTTAAGTTAAGTTGGGGGTAACAGTGGCTCCATCCCTAGTTCCTAACCCCTTACATCCGGCACACTTGCTCAGACCACACCCATCTGCGAATTGGGCCTTCATAGTGATCTCAACTACACAGTTGTCACACAGTTGATTTGTGACGGTTGTGTACGGTTGACAGTATCTGTCCATGGCATAGACACCATATAATAATATTAATAATTATCCAACAAACAGCTGCTACAGTTTATTCTAGTTGTTACGGTTACATGCATTTCATCAGCATTAATTAAGAACTTTGATTAAATTGTTGACTGTGACTTTGTTTTAGGTGGCTCAATATCCAGTAATGGATCTAGTGACCTTAATCATGTTCTCTCTCTGCTCTCACCTATCATCTGTTTCTAAATATACTCACTAGTGTGTTGTTGGTGTCTTTTAAGCTATTGAGTGGGCTGTTATGATAATTGTTTGTTAATCTAGTGCTATGCCTTCTTCATGGGCCATTATATAGCCAGCCAATGCAAGCATTTCCTTTTATCATAGCCGAGCATTTGATAGAAAGTGTTTGAGAATAGTGCTAAATATAGTCCACGTTTTTCTCCTAAGGGGCTGTTGGAGATGGATCTTCACCTGCCTTTTCCTGTCCTACGTGCTCCTTCTGTCATACGGATGAAGCTCATGTCCAGCAGCACATTGATGACATCCATTCTGGTGAAGGCAGGAACAACAAATCAGCCGCCCTGTTCCCTGTAGACCAGGAAGGTCGTTTTAGCTGTCCAGATTGTCAGAAGTGCTTCAAGTTCCAGTCGCTGCTGAAAGCCCATCAGCGTCTCCACACAGGGGAACAGCCGTATCTGTGCTCTCAGTGTGGACGGCGGTTCTCTTTCAAGCAGTCGCTGGAAAGGCATAAGCAAACGCACAAGGACGGACGTGAGTATGAGTGCCTCATCTGCGGTGAGTTATTCAAATCTTTGGCAGCACAGAGGGAACATAAAAGCACCCACATGGAGAATGGTGACTACATGTGCACGGACTGTGGTCGGGCCTTTACTTGGAAGTCTGCCCTGGTCAGACACCTGAAGACCCACGGGGATGAGGAGGAGAAGGCTGAACGTCCTTACAAATGCTCGCACTGTGACATGGCATTCGGCTGCGCTAGCTACCTCAACAGACACCTCCAAACGCACAAAGAGGAGCGGATGTATACCTGCAACTGTGGCAAGAGCTTTGCCTACCAGGCCGCCCTCAAAGCACACCAACGCATTCACCAGAAAGAACGACCGCATCAGTGCACGCAGTGTGGCAAAGGTTTCCTCTACAAGGGTGGCTTACTAAGCCACATGAAGATTCACTCTGAGGAAATGCCCTTCATGTGCTCCTTCTGCGGCAAGAGCTTCAAGAGAGAGCGAAACATGAAGAAACATGAGCGCTGTCACACCAGGGAAAACGTGTTCAGCTGCTCCCAGTGCGACAAGAGCTTTGTCTACAAGGCTACTCTAACTAGACATGAGTTGACGCACTCTGGCGAGAGGCCCTTCCTTTGCTCTGACTGCGGAAAAGGCTTCTTCTCCCATGCGGAGCTTCTGAAGCATGAGCGTTTTCATACGGGACACAAGCCATTCCAGTGCCAGCACTGTGGGAAGAAATTCACCCAGTCCTGCTACCTTACCATCCACCTGCGCTACCACACTGGGGCGCGCCCGTACTCCTGTAACGAGTGCGAGAAGAGCTTCCTCAGTGCCAATCGACTCAAGAGACACCAGCGAACACATACCGGAGAGAAGCCCTACCTGTGCGGGGAATGTGGTAAAGGATTCAAACAGTCATATCACCTCAAGATGCACCAGCGAACACATGCCCTAAAGTTGTAACTCGGTTGGCTGTTACAAGGTCAGCTACTTTAAGGGATGGATCCTAGATGTTAAGCCAGTTTGTGGGCAGTAGCTAACTAAAATAGATAACCATTAGCATTTTGTTATAGCGATGTAATAGCAGGGCAAGTCAGTTAGGACACAAACTATCTTCCCATGTAGTTGTGTTCTATGACATGTATAGTCGTTTTTAATAACTCCATATGAGAAAAGAATGTGTTATTGCATTATGCTTTATTTCAGATTTCAGATTTGATTAAAATTATAAAAAATACTGCAGCCATTGCCCCAACCAGTGAATCTGTAAACTGCAACTGTAAATTCTGAAATACTCAACAAAGTGCGCATGGATAGGCTTCTACAAATGATGAGTACAATTTAAATTTGTATACCACTGAAAGGAATTTCAGTGAAGATTGTGTTTTCTAATGGTTATGTTCATATTTTAATGAACCCAGGCGCTTCTTGTGTGCATCTTGATAACAGATAATTCTGACATTTGGTTTCTATGTCATAAGAATAAAGAACGTGATATCCTTAAAAGGAATATTTCACCATAAAGCAGACCAAATTATGCCTGTACTCTCACTATAGCTTGATAACCATGTATATTTAATTTGAATGATCTTCTGATAGGATATTAAATTAAATAATGACAATGAAAAGCCCCAAAGTATTACAGAGGAGTTCTATCGGGGTGAAAGAATTGTTATATAATAGAATGTTCAAACACAATAAAACAGCCATTAGCATTTTATTTTGTGAAGGTGAAGATTGTAATTGGACAAGTCAATGACAGTGACAGGGCTGCACAACAGAAATAGTTACACATCTAAAATATGTATTGCTGCAATTTAGACAGCATCTCTTTCTCTGTACTTAAGTTTGATAAAATGCTTACAATATACTGTGGGGAAAATGTCTTTGTCAATATAGTTACAATGTTGGGGTTAATTGTATAGCTCTACATACTGTGGACAAAATTAAGCTGTATGGTGAAATGTTCATCTTTATTTGTAAGTGGATTTATTCTGCTACCATTTATCTATTGAATGCCCCCAATGTATTGTTGCTGAATTTTCTTTACCAATTGTCATTAGCTTTGCAATTAAAGGAGACCACACAAATATTTAAATATGTGAGTTATATACCTTTCTAAACGCTTTAAGTAATTAAATAGAAAAGGAGATATAAATTCTATTTTTATTTATTGGTATGGGTACATTTCAGGACAGAAAACGTACAGGTTTGGAAGAGACATGTATATTATAACCTTACAACAAAGTTCTGTCCAGGTGCTTCTTGTGACAAAGGCATGTTGAACTGGAATAGCCAGTCATTAACAGTTGGCGTCAAATAATTTGATATATTTGTTTACGACATTGCCAAATGGGCTTGATCTGTAACGCCATGTTTAGGAACAGGTTACCGACTTTCTATTACCTTACATACATTGCCCTCTGACATCTTGTAAAAAGAGCCTCAATGTTTATGGTTTGAAAATAAGCAAGTCCGGAAATTACAACAGTATCATTATTTAATCCCTGAATCTACAGAAATAAGTACGTTTGGTGATTCATCCATGAGAAGTTACAGTAGACATCAGGGTTTATCCCCAGTAATGGGCGTTCCACTCAGATGTGTACATTGGCAAGTAGTTTCAGTAGTCGGGTAACAACAGTATATAAGAACAACGGTACAGTATGGAACACACAGTGAAAACAATGCGTAGATGCGACACTGCTATACAACGAATGGGTTTATTCATCCACTTTGACCAGACAGTCACCTAAACAGCAATGTGCAGAGTGATGGGGCAGTGGTCACTTCCCATGGCTTTGTTTCGGATCTTGTTGTCGCACAGGCCCGGGACCAGCGCAGAAGAGAGCACGAAGTAGTCGAGCCTCCAGCCCACGTTCTTGGAGCGGGAGTTCATCATGTAGGTCCAGAAGGTGTAAGCATTTGCCTGCTCAGGGTAGAGCTCACGGAAGCTGTCGGTGAAGCCGGCGGCGAGCAGCTGGCTGAAGCCCTCGCGCTCGTCCGGGGTGAAGCCGGCGTTCTTTTTGTTTCCTTTGGCGTTTTTCAGGTCGATTTCCTCGTGGGCCACATTCAGGTCGCCGCACAGCACCAGGGGTTTGACCTTGTCCAGCTCGCTCAGGTAAGCCTTGAAGGCCACATCCCAGGTCTTGCGGTAGTCTAGGCGCACCAGGCCTCGGCTGGCGTTTGGCACATAAGCTGTCACCAGGTAGAAGGTGGGGAACTCTGCGGTAATGACACGGCCCTCCTTGTCGTGCTCATCTTTGCCTGGTGGATGAGTAGACAATCATTCAGCAAGGACTTGCACACATGAAATTGAGACACAGTGACACCTGATCTGAGGCAAATGTCCAGATCTTACTCGTCATGATAGAAGACAGGAGACAGAAGTCCCATACCATGGTAAGTTTAGGCTAGGTAGATGAGTTTAATTAAGGCTAGGATAAGAAGAAAGTCTGCACACTGTTCTCAAGCTCCAAAAAAACTAACTTTTTATTTATGCAACGTTTCGACCTTCTAGGTCTACATCAGGCAAATATTCAATATTTATAGGTCGAAAAGTTGCATAAATAAAAAGTAAGTTTTTTTTTTAGAGCTTGGTGCAGACTTTCTTCTTCTTATCCTTGATTCTTCCCTTGATGTCCAGCACCTGGCCTAAATGCAGGCGTGGGATGTGCACACAATTTTCTCTTTAATTAAGGCTAGGCATTGTTAAGGTAGCTCAGATCTCCCGACGAGTCGCATCACATCGTCTTGTAAGCTTATAGGTCTGCTATTTACGCTACTGTTGGGGGAGTTTGCCTATAATCACATGCCCAAAATAGGGACACCAGGTTTGAAATTGGTTAATGAATGTATGGTTGCTAGGCAAGAAAACATGTCTACAGTATAACGTGTCACATGTTACATGAATGGTGTGGATTGAGATGCACTAAGCCCCAATCTAATATCAAAATCTAATGTCAAAATATACATAAATGTACTGAATATGCAATTAAATGCGAACGTTAAAGGGTGGCAATTGCCATGACCTGGGAACCCAAATGATGCCCCTGATGTTTAAGTTTAAAGATGGGTTTGCTGTGGTTAGGGCACGGATCAGGAGAGGGCTTTCCAGTGGAGGGCTTTCCAGTGGAACCATCTAAGGTGGCTGTCTAGTGATGACCGTCTTACTGGTTAACCCTTTCAGACTGAGAACGCATCTGTGTCATTTTTAGATTTCTTTGGCTATTCAAAAATTGCAGATCTACAAGCTCATAGCGCGGCACTCGGTGCCGTGCTATGAGCTTGTAGATCTGCTATTTTTGAATAGCTCCAATAAATCTAAAAATGACACAGATGCGTCCCCGGATTGAATGGGTTAAAGGACTGTCTGGTGTCCACGACTCACCGATGCCATAGGTTACATTGACGGGTTCAGTTTTGCAGAGCATGGCCACCCCACTGTAACCCTCCTTCTCCTCAGAGCCAGCCCAGTACTTATGGGGATACTCCTCCATGGAGGTAATGTCAGCAGGAAGGGCCTTCTCAGCACACTTGGTCTCCTGCAGGCACAGCACATCTGGAGCCTCCTCCCGCACCCACTGGAAGATAAAAACAGACACACTGATGCATGACTAAACTGATTTATGTATACAAAAAAATATATATATATATATTCACAATTTTCCAAACAATTGCAATATCTTTAAAAAAAAATCTATAATAGCAGACGTACAATTAAGCTTGCAGCGCGCCACAAAGTGACACGCTGTGAAATTGTAGATCTGCTATTTTTGAATAGCCTACATATAAACGGATAAAGTGGTTAAAAATGATTGTGATGCCATGTTAACTACTTTTTCTGGGGACCCCCTAGAACACCTCCAAGGACCCTCGACTTTGAGAACCAATGATATAAATGATGACCTCCCAGATTCTCCACTTCACATCAAACTCACATCCAGACCCTTCTTTTTCACCCATGCCCT
Source organism: Gymnoscopelus braueri (assembly GCF_963280865.1). NCBI lineage: Eukaryota > Metazoa > Chordata > Actinopteri > Myctophiformes > Myctophidae > Gymnoscopelus > Gymnoscopelus braueri. Next base: position 11,569,139 of record NC_137625.1, read on the forward strand.
CAGCCCATCCACGTTCCAGGAGGTGATCTTCATGTTGGCAGCACGTCCATCTTTGCTGGTCATTTTATCCGGGGGATCTTCATACAATATTGGAGCCTCTGGCTCCTTCGACTTCTTCCCTTTCTTTGCTGCGGCTGCGAGGTGAAGAACAGTGACATTCATGCCATGGACAGGAAACCAGCAAAGTGTATGTAACTGTTGCGTGACAATCCTACAAATGTAATATTTTGCAGCCACTTATTCACTTATGTTGTCTTAAGAGTGCATAATTCAATATTACCAGAGCCATTTTCCTGATCTCCATCTACAGCCTCCTCTTCTTTCGCCTCATCTTTCTTTCCTCTTTTACTCATACTTGAATGCACTCTTGCACCACGCACACTTTGCAGACACGCAACACGCACAGCTACACACAACAGCCGCTCCGCTGCAAGAGAAGAGGGAGGGTCAGAGGTCAACAATTTATAACTACCGTAATAGTACCACAATGTGCACATGCCATCTAGTGCAGTGGTTAAAGTTTGAGAACCACTGATCTAGTGCCTCAATGTGCAAATGCAATATGCATTATATTATCTAAATAGTGCCACAAAGTGCACAATATGCATATATTATCTAAATAGTGCCACAAAGTGCACAATATATATGTATTTAAATAGTGGCACAATGTGCATATGCAATATGAATGTATTCAAAATTCAATATGTGGTGGAAGAAGTACTACAATTTTTTACTTGAGTAAAAGTATCAATACCACAATATAGAAATACTCTGTTACAAGCAAAAGTTCTGTATTCATATTTTACTTGAGTAAAAGTACAGAAGTATTGGCATCAAATTGTACTTAAAAATACCAAAAGTAAAAGTACTCATTATGCAGAAAGTCTAATTTCAGTCTTCAAAATGTATACAAATATTTTGAAAATAGCAGATCTACAAGCTCACAACGTAGGTGAGCTTGTAGATCGGCTATTTTCAAATAGCTGAAGTACAAAATAGGGCTTAGTTGGTTAATGTATGTTTTGTCTTAAAGGAGGAGTTCACCCAAAAAATTACTTATTTTCTATCAATTGCACACCATGGATTCTTTTTCGTTTTTGTCGCATTCCTAAGCTAATAATTTGATTCCCATCTCCTACCGGCTAATGTATCCGGTAGGAGACACAAAGTAGATTATTTGTGTCTCCTACCGGAAATACACACGGTCATCAAATTATTGTCTTAGGAATGCCACAAAAACAAAAATAAATCCATGAAATCAAGGCTTCATGGGGTGTGTAATTGATAGAAAATAAGTAATTTTTTGGGTGAACTCCTCCTTTAATAATCAAAATCTGCAAAGTAACTAGTAACTAAAGCTATCAAATAATTGTAGTGGAGTAAAAAGTACAATATTTGCCTCTGAGATGTAGTGGAGTAGAAGTATAAAGTCTCAAAAAGTGGAACCTAAAAATTGTACTTAAGTACAGTCATTGAGTAAATGTACTTAGTTACTTTCCACCATTGACAATATACATATATTATCAAATTCTAATAGTGCCACAATGTGCATAAGTATGCAATATATATGCATTATGTATGTCTTATCTAATAGTAATAGTGCTAGCTGTAGAATACAACTCTCGTAGACGTATTTATGATTCTGACGTTTTCAATCTACGAGAGTTGTAGGGTTCACCCCCCATGGACAATTGGACACAGGGACTTTCAGCACTATACTCCGTAGACACTCCAAAAATAAAGGTGCTTACCCACACGCCCCAAATATTAACTCTCGCTACGGGGTATTAGTTTAATGTAATAATCCATATATTTCAATAAAGAATTGTTTTAATGCCGTCTGTGGCCGATTCTGTCGATTCTGACGCGCCCATCTGGTGAAACCCGGAATTACACTCAATGTAAACAGGAAGTAAACGAGGGTGAAGAAATGGCGTTCGGACACAGACGGCATTAAAACACTTCTTTATTGAAAGATATGAATTATTACATTAAACTACTGCCCCGTAGCGAGAGTTAACATTTGGGGCTTGGGGTTAAGCACATTTATTTTCAATTTGTACATGGTTGGAGTGTCTACGGGGTATAGTGCTGAAAGTCCCTGTGTCCATGGGGGGTGAACCCTACAACTCTCGTAGATTGAAAACGTCAGAATCATAAATACGTCTACGAGAGTTGTATTCTACAGCTAGTAATAGTGCCATAGTGTGCATATGCAACACATGCACCTGCATATAAAGATGCATACATGCAGAAATGCATATAAAATAAATAAATAATATAAATGTATATAATGATGCATACATGCAGAAATGCATATAAAATAAATAGTTAAATATAAATTTATTTAATGATGCATGCATGCAGAAATGCATATAAAATAAATAATAGATAAATAGTATAAATGCATATAAGTATGCACACATGCAGAAATGCATATAACATAAATAAGAGATAAATAATATAAATGCATATAAAGATGCACACATGCAGAAATGCATATCAAATAAATAATATAAATGCATATAAAATAAATAATAAATAATAATGCATGTAAAATAAATAATAGATAAATAATGTAAATGCATATAATGATGCATACATGCAGAAATGCATCTAAAGTAAATCATAGATACATAATATAAATGCGTATAATGATGCATACATGCAGAAATGCATCTAAAATAAATCATAGATAAATAATATAAATGCATATAATGATGCAGAAATGCAATGTGAGAGGATGTATTGTTGTACTTTGTTACAATGAATGAATGGGCCCACAGAGTGGCAGCAGGCTAAGCTACAGCTAGTCTGACTGTGACAAAGAGATCTGCTGGCTAACGTTACATTATTTGTATGTTGTTTGTTTGGTTTTATCATAAAAATTCAACTGCGATTAAATTAAAAAAAAGTGTCGTTAAAGGGTGGTGTCTAATATTTCATAAAAAAATCTTACTTTTACGTTCTTCCTCAATCGGATGTAAAGAAAACTATGCAAATGTTCTGCGATGCGCTCCAGCCACACTATCCTCGCGTCACACAAAGCAGTGTTGCCACGTTTCGCGAGACATATAAGCCACATGAAAACAAGCCCAAAAGAAGCAACTAGGCGACGGAATTACTCTGGCGACGGCTATTTGAAAATAGCAGATCTACAAGCTTGTAGATTGTGTGAGCTTGAGATATGCTATGCCGAAAATTTTAAAATGGTAATCTTGGAATATTTTGGAAACATTTTAACAACACAAAGGTTGTTATGGGGTCCCTGGCACTAAATGTTTTCAGATGGGGGTCCACGGACAAATTACGAATACATATTAATCTGTGGGTTCTTGATATGAAAATGTCAAGAATGAGAACCACTGGTTTAACATCATTAAGAAAAAAGCCCAAATAATAAACTACACTTTAGAAACAAGCCCAAAAAACGCAACCCGCAACTAATATTTACAAGCAACTTTACAGAAAAACAAGCCAAACGTTGCTTATAATAAGCAGACATGGCAACCCCGCTCCAGTCACACAAAGCCCTCGTAACGTAGGGTGATTGAATTCGTTGCGCGCCGGTGTCGCGCACCAAAAAAAAGCCGATCTACAAGCTCACAACACGTGGCGCCACGACGCTTTGTGAGCTTGTAGATCTGCTTTTTGTTCGGCGCACGACATGGCGCGCACGCGCAGCCCAGGCTGTCCAGTGTTTTGGGCACGTGTGCGCTCGTTCACTCGTTGTGCAGTGCTGGTGGCGGGTTGTCTAAACCAATGCCTGATGGATATTGAGTTATCCATCCATAAATATATAATATATATATAACTGTAATTACGTGGATGCACAAAAATGACGCGCGCACTAAAAGTTAAACTGTGTTGATACACTAGTTTGACAGAACTGTTTAACTTATTTATTTATTTATTTTAAGGCGAGGATAAGACTTTCTATTGTTGTGGGTCCTTCCGACTGCATGCTGGGGAATAGGAAGAAGTGTTGGTGCAGAAATGGAAGCTTGTTTAGAATTGAAAACAATCATTTGACTTGAATTGATGAAGACTATTGGTGGATAAAAAAATAAGCAAGGTAGTTTGGCAGAACCCTAAGTTTATTTAGGAAGTACTGCTGTCCGTCTGCTGTCAGTACCATTGATTGTAAACTACAGTATATTCAACTGAGGATTTTACATTGTGTGTAATGTCTCCAGTGGAAGTACTCATCTTTTTTACTTAAATAAAAGTATCAATACTGCAATGTTGAAATACTCCGTTACAAGTGAAAGTCCAGAATTCAAAATTTGCTTGAGTAAAAGTATTGGCATCAAAATATACTTAAAGTACCAAAAGTACCCCTAATGCATTTCACAGGTTTCAGATGTATACAAATCTTTTGAACAAAGTTTAAATAGGGCTGAAGTGGTTAGTGTGTGTTTTGTAATAATAAATCCAAATGTACAAAGTAACTAGTAACTAAAGTTTTCTAATAATTGTAGTGGAGTAAAAAGCACAATGTTTGACTCTGAGATGTAATGGAGTAAGAGTAAAAGTATACAATATTCCAGTAAAGTCAAAAATACCTCAACATTGTATTTAAGTACAGTACTTGATTAAATTGACTTAGTTACTTTCCACCACTGAATGTCTCTGGGTATCTCAAGAGAGCAACACAGAGTACCGATATGGCACAAATGTAAGATTGTGTGTGTTCACTGTGTTGCCATTTAACCCCCCTGTCATCTTCTCTTTTATTTCAGTTCTTTAGCTGTCATCATGACTGTGGTGATAGGCTTCGAGGGCAGTGCCAATAAGATTGGCATAGGAATTGTGAAGGATGGGGTTGTACTGTCCAACCCTAGACGCACCTACATCACGCCTCCTGGCCAAGGCAAGTACCAGTGGTGGAAATAGTACTCACTGTTTGTCTGTGAGATGTAGTGGAGTAGAAGTAAAAGTATTGAAAATTGGAAATACTCCATTTAAGTAAAAGTACCTCAAAATTGTACTTAAGTACAGTACTTGAGTAAACGTAGTTAGTTACTTTCCACCACTGCAATGTACATACATATACTGTTGAAAGTTACCACGCTGCTATAGTCAAAATATAGTAGTATAATAGTCTCTGCTACTGCATAGCAGCATAGCACATGTTGTTTGTTTTCTACAGCTACATGGCTATGTCTTATTGCATATTTATGTGGCTCATGCCTCATTGCACACATATAAGTCTGCTATGCTGACTTTATTTTCATGCTTTAAAATCTTATTTTTCTTTACTATTACTATTGACACTGTAGCACAGTACATTGCGGACTGCATTTCACATCTTGTACTTGAGTAGTGACAAATAAAACCTTCTGGGTTCTCAAAACCTTTCAGCTTGAGACCCAGCAGATACTTTTGGTGTCTTGAAAAATATCTTTGAAAATCTTTTGGAAAAAAAAAAGAAAAGAATGGTTGGAAACTATACTTAACTATACTTGACTAATGTAACTATACTTAACTCATATTTATAATGGATATAATACAACACTGCTAAAGTCCTCAGAGTCTGTGTGTGCTGTGCAAAAGCGCTAGTTAGTTGCACAAAAAAAATCCCAGAATTGAAACTGATAACTTGTTTCTTCCCATCAGGGTTCCTGCCCAGTGAGACAGCCAGGCATCACCGTGGTGTCATATTGACTGTATTGAAGGAGGCGCTAGAGGAAGCAGGACTGAAGCCTTCTGATATCGACTGTGTGGCATACACTAAAGGTCTAAGATCATTGTAGATTCATCATTTTCAACCTGTTGTCCCTGTTTTGGTCATGTCATTATATTTTCAAAATGGTTAAAATGCTTTTTCTATTCATCGTAATTTTCCCGAACAGAATTGAACCAAGAATTCAGATTGTAGCCATGTTGTACATGTAGCTGTCCATATGGGCAATGTTTTTAATTACGGTAAATCTTAATGAGGCTTTACTGTCTCTGCAGTGTTGTGTGGTTATCATCTTCCTGCCTCTCTCCTCAGGACCTGGAATGGGTGCTCCGTTGGTAACGGTGGCTCTGGTGGCACGCACGGTGGCCCAGCTATGGGGGAAGCCCCTTGTTGGCGTCAACCACTGTATCGGGCACATTGAGATGGGCCGTCTCATCACCCATGCCAATAACCCCACTGTGCTCTATGTCAGTGGGGGAAATACACAGGTTAGTAGTCTTAAGCCTTAAGATTTTCCTTAGAGTTAGGCTTCCAGGACATGTTTAGGTTGTTAACATTTGACTTGGCTGATATCATGACAAGGTGACGATAAACACAAAGCAGATGTTGATATTTGCTACAAAGAGGATTTAAAAATACATGGTTTTGATGAAACTCTACCAGCCAATAGCATATTTTCCGAATGCTTGGCTAAGGCTCGCCTTTGCATACGCATTTGTTGTTTTAGAACGGATTCAGAATCAGAATCAGGTTTATTGTCACAACACAGGTTTACAAGGTAAAAAAAAGTGGGTGAAATTCGCTTTCGTACATCGTTCCCAAGGATTGATTGGCATGGTTCATGGAAACATTTAATCCACGTCAGAGGATGCTGGGTCATTTTCAACTGTTACTCTTTCTGAAGAATGTCTGGATTATCAGCATCAAATGTTTTACGATTCTTTTTTTCTCTCCCTGTGGAGGTCATTGCATACTCAGAGCGGCGATACCGAATATTTGGGGAGACTATTGACATTGCAGTCGGAAACTGCTTGGACAGGTTTGCCAGAGTGATTAAGGTGTGTATCATTATTATGTTCATCAGAAAAATGATCTGTCTCTCATGTGATATGTGTTCCATAATATTTCCATCCCTCCGTTTGGAACAATTTCTGGTGTAGATTTCCAATGACCCCAGTCCTGGTTACAACATAGAGCAGATGGCCAAGAAGTGAGTACCAGCATTCCTTTATTATTTGCTTTAAATTGGTTGGCCGATATTGGCATTGGTTGTCCGACGTGCTGATATGAAACTTTTGACAGTACATAATGCTTAGGAAAGATGGTTGGAGTCATTAAGAAATTGTTCTATTTGTGCTTTTTATTTCATAATTGTTTTATACATGGTTATTCTTTATGATTGAATTACAAATTAAGTTTAGTGTTTCACGACTGATATAATTTAGGACAATTACGTTTATTGTTAAACTGTAAAATGTGCTGCCTCCATTACATATCTTTTTCACAAGTGTTTGATAACTATATTTGAAGGATCATTGAAGAAACGTGTGAATATTGGACGATACTGTAACTGTATACTGATATCGGAATTTGTTATATTTTCACATTTCACCAATATTTCTTCATATTGGTATAGGCATTGGACTAACATATCTAGTATCGCTCGACCTCTATAAAATATTTCTGTCTGAGAATGGTTCATATTACTTGATATGAGTTTACTAAGAAGAATGAGTTCAGAAAATATTACCTGGAGCTGGTCTTATTAGGTCTGATTTAGCACCTTTTTTGTTTGTGTTTGCATTTAGCACTATTCAAATTTCTTTTCAACACACATTTACAGGGGGACCCAATATGTGGAGCTACCATATACTGTCAAAGGGATGGATGTCTCATTTTCAGGGATTTTATCTTTCATCGAGGTAAATCAATTGCACTTTTTTTAACATAATGTGCAGTCAAAGCAGCTGTCCTGTTGGATGACACTCACCCGTAAGATGTGTTCTGAAGTTAACTTAATCTTTTAATTACAAATCTTGGAAGTTTGACACAGGGCAATGATAAGGAGCTTTGTATATAATTATAATTTCCTTCCCTTGCACACAGCCTTATCTTGGCTAAGGTTTGTATCCAACCAAGGTTTAATTTGTACTAGCTTTGCATAGTTTGTATGTATTTTTATGTATTCTCTATTAAGCACAGTGGATTTCACAGTGAATGCTATGCAAATATTCTCGATGTAACTTGTTTTTGCGGTTGTGGTCCAGGTGCAATGCATTGCAATCCTAACGTACAATTTCATTTCATTGTAGGAGGCTGCTCACAAGATGCTGAAATCTGGACAGTGTACGGCAGAGGACCTGTGCTTCTCCTTGCAGGTCAGAAGCAGTACACAGATGCAGTCCTAGAGGTGCACGCACATCCAAAAATAAATTTGACAGGTGCTGGATAAAAAGGACAAATAAAGCAACAGGAGAAATATCCGCACACCGTCTTCAAAGCTCCCAGAATAATGTTATTAGTTTGGTTATACTAATCCAACAACTGGTGTCTATAATAAGGAAAATAGATCAATGTCTTATCACTCAGACAAGTGCCTGTCCCCATTCAAATCACATGTACAAGGTACACATAGGCCTACGACTGTCAGGAATATACTAAAATAAATCATGAAGAAAAAGCAGGTAAAAAAAAACTTTAGAGTTTATGTATGGTAAAATGATGCATGTACGTATGTATGAATCACAGTTTTAAGTATGATAAAAGCAATAATATACAAAAATGTAAAAACTGAGTTTGATGTGATGTCAGATTCCTCATTCAATCCATGAGCAGCCATTGTACTGAGATTATACTGTAGATGTGAAATGCCACACGTTGGAGTCCTAGGCGTCCGTTTGGCATTCAGTGATACAAGCATTCGTTTTCTGGATGTGTTGGTCGTCAAAGACAATACAGATTTGTTTCGTAAACCGACAGAAAGACTTTACCCAGAGGAGACAAATTCCAGCCTAAATATCTGATTCAAGTCTACCTATCTCACTTTCACTGAGCGAGGAGGGTATGCTGCTCTGACACATTTTTTTAAATATACGAACAGCGGATTTCTTGAAAGAGGGTACAAACAAAAATGGATTGATGTAGCAGTTGAACGTCTTAATCCTATTACATGAGCAATGTCTCAAACCAAAAACCAAATGTGTCACAAGGTACTCACCAATGGGGTTCGAATTCAAAAAGATAATTTTAAAACGAATCAGACGCAGACACCTTTACACCACTAAGTTAGCACTACAAATGTGGTAACTACAAATGTGGCACTACAAAATGTGGTGCATATATTTCTCCTGTTGCTCAGAAACAGTACACACCCATTACTCCATCTATATTTACCCAGTTGCCTTCTAACTGATCCGAATTTGTGTGCCCAACTGAAATGCTGCTGTTTACTGTACGTGGGTGTTGTAAGTGCAAGGATTTCACTGCCTGCAATGTTGCAACAGCTGTATAATAAATGTGACATTAAACCCCATGAAACATTTTACTCAAATTCGCATCAACCTGCCTCTACATCCAATACCATTGATCACAGTAAAAGTATACCGCAGTGGTGGTTTGGCATGTCTTGGACTGCTTTGCAATAGTTAACTTCATACTTAAGTTATTGTTTTTTGTGTCATTGGGTGACCATGTTTTCCCTTCCTCACCTATAAGGCATGCTTTCATTGTTATGCGGACTATATACAAATATATATCTTCCGGTGAAGCCCAACAACCTTACACACCTGTCAAGTTTAGTTAAATGTCTACTAGCAGATACCTGTATAAACACTGCATATTGAATGATTTCCTTCAATGTAATGCTGACATTCTCCAAGAAAAATGTGTCCTGATCAACTTACTTTCTCAAATTCAATCATCACTTGGTCAAACAATGGTCAAAATGCAATGTTTAAATTTTGTTTGCTTTGACCCCTTTTTCACTTAATTTAGTTGTATGCCAATTGATTCCTCCCCACACACATATCTGTGTTGTCACTGCTGTTGTATCCCATTGACTCACCTACCAGTGAGGAGCCCCCACCGGTAGGACGTAAAAGCCTTCGTCCTACTCCTTCCGCCCAACACTCCCTTCTGACAGGTGCCGTCCCCATGCCCGTAGGAATACGTGCAGTGACATTTATCAGCCTCCTGCCCGGCTTCCTTCTCCCAAAACACGGGCCAATTGTGCTCTATAGCCACTCGACAAAGCCGGATGCACCGCGGTGGATTTGAACCCACCGCGGTGGTGGGCAGGCACTTTACCACTGCGCCACCTGAGCGCCAAAGACATGTTTTTATCGTCTCAGAAATATACACACTTGACACATTCGTGCTTTTATTTCTTTGTGACTTGACTATTACAATGTATTTTTGGGTGAAAAATACTGAATTGGCTCCAAATTTTACAGAATGCTGCAGCTAGACTAGCCGACATGTCGCACGCGGAAGCCACGTAGTCGGAGTAGTGGGATGTCGGACTTATGAGCGGTACCCCTGCACATGACTAATGTGATATAGGACGGTAGATATTATATGATCACATTTGTATGTTCAACCTGTAGTGTGTTCTCTTCAGGAGACCCTGTTTTCCATGCTGGTGGAGATCACAGAGAGAGCCATGGCCCACTGTGGCTCCCAGGAGGTCCTCATTGTTGGGGGAGTTGGCTGTGAGTACCCTGTACTGAATAACCTTGTTCCCTAGCCTACTCGTTGGAGAACGTTTGGAACAAGGCCTTTGAGATGTCCGTCAAAATGTCAATAGGGAAGAGTGGCTTCAAACTCTATGCTTGATGAGTTCTATGTTTGGGCTGTTATTGATACATTCAATGAATTAATCGCATAGATTATTTAGTACTACATTGTTTGTTGATATTCAGTCTTTTGTGTTTCCTTGGGGAATGTACCACTCGAGTGTGAGGAGGAAAAAGGAATCCATTAACACCACCGGAACTCTTCTGGTAATCCAAGAAATTACGGGACCTTGATCAAGCCTAACACAGCAGTGTTAATCTAGAGTGCTCAAGGAGGTCATTGTCCTAATCCTTGGATAGCATATCTGATTATTTATTATGAACTATTTTTAAGGGACATCCTTTGCAGGCATACGGTTCCTGCTGACCACCATGCAGAGTGCAGACTGGGGGTTCGATTCCACGGCTTGGCCAGGCGCTCACATACACAATTGGCTGTGTTCACGGGTGGGAAGCCGGTAGGGGAGGGTGTTCTCGGTCACTGCACTAGCGAGTCGCGACTCATACAGGTTGATCGGGAGATAATAATAAATTTAAAATGTACATAAAATAAAATAAATAAGTAGACGTAACCTAGGCATATTCTACTATTTTATATTCTGTATAAATGTACAATATATCACCAGTTAATATATGTATGAATGTACATCCATCGCCAATGGATAATGATATATGTACATCAACAATGAATATTTGACCGATATACAGTATACTATATGTACAATGTTGGTGAGAAGAAATAAAGGTCCCCCAACTGTGTGTTTAATGTGCAGGTAATCTACGGTTGCAGGAGATGATGGAGAAGATGTGTGAGGAGAGGAAAGCAAAGATGTTTGCCATTGATGAAAGGTATGCCAGTGTGTCGACTCTGTCGAGGCCAGTGGTTTTTCAACCACCAGTGGGCAAGCCAAAATCTCAAAGCACACCTTTATTCATAGCGAAAATAGCCTATCTACAGGCTCACAACGTGTCGCGAGTTGTGAGCTTGTAGATAAGCTATTTTAGCTATTTTAGAAAATGTGTGATAAATAAATAAAATTACAAACAAATGATGACGTCCGTTTGAAAGCTGTTAACATATTTTTTTTAATGTATAGAATTTGTATTGGCAAATGAGTGCTGATGTAGTAAATAAAAAATCATTCATAACCTTTTGTATAGTTCCCAAATAAAGCACATCCATTTGGCACACTGTTTGTGAGAACCACTTGTCTAGGCTCTGATTATTTTGAGCATTGTAATGGAGAACTACTTAAGCCCTATATACTTCCACGTAAAGTAAATAACGAAAATATCCGATCTATAAGCTCACAATGCATTACTATGTGATACATTGTGAGCTTGTAGATTGGCTATTATTCGCTGCGTTTGCCTATTTTGGGCAGTTTTTAAATAAGAATCTGCCCAAAATAGGGATACCAGGGTGGAAGTGGTTAATGTAGTAGTGTTATAATTCGGTGCTCCAAATTGTACTGTTGAATTGTAATCTTGCGAGCATTCTGCTACAGGTTGAGTACAGATAACATTGTGTTTATTATGGTCTTACAGGTTTTGTATTGACAATGGAGCAATGATTGCACAAGCTGGCTGGGAGATGTTCAGATCCGGCTACATAACAAAGTTAGAGGACTCATGGATTACCCAAAGGTATGTTTTTCTTCATTTAACCCAGCCAGTGAATTAGAAATACCAGTAGTGAATATACATTACTCAGTAGAACATGTAGACCAACTACAATCACCACAATGGTGTTAGTTATTGTATTAACATACTCTACCATACAGATGTCAATATACTGTTTTGTTCACTTAAATATTATGGATTGCAGCTTAAAGCCCTATTATATACTTCATCAACAGTGTCAGGTGGTGAAAGCTTTTCAAAATAATAGTGGTTAACAACACAATAAATGCCAAATGCTTTGACAAACTACAACATTGTTTACTGTTTGTGGGTGTTATTATTCATGTCTCCACACATGCTGTTGTCTAATCTAATGATGTCTCTCTTGTGCTCAGGTACAGAACAGATGAAGTGGAAGTGACCTGGAGAGACTAAAGAGGATAGAAGAATACAGAGTTGTACAGCTACTAGCTTCATAAGAATATTAAACGGAAATTCTAAAAGAAAATGGCTAACCACTTAAGTCTCATGTACTGTGTCATCATACATAACGAAATAGCAAAAATAGCCGATCTACAAGCTCAAAGATGCGACATGCCGCAATATTGTTAATCTTTTATATTCTGAAAAGTTGCTCAAAATGGGGACGCCAGGTTAATTGTACTTTAAGCTGTTACATGTTAATGCTGGTTTGAAAAGTGGAAGTGATTATCACCTTGTACTTACAAATGTTTCAGTTTGGTCCAGATGTGCTACTGCTAATGTGAGGAATTTAATGTTTTGTTTCTTTAGACCAGTGTTTTTTTCAAACTTTTTTGTGTGTGAGAAAAACTTTCAAATAGATTTTCACCTATGACATGCCCAAAACATGGACAGTATCTAATTGAAAGTGCTAAAAATATATATTTTTTACAGTATAGAATGTGTCTCTGTACTGAGAAATTAGTGCAGACAAAGTACTGTAGAGTAAATGAAAGATGATTGATAACTTTTTGTGTCTTTCAATGTGTGGTTGTCACAAAATGTGGGAACCATGGGCAACACCACATGAAGAACTACACAACACTCTGGCATACCTCCTTATTTATCGCATCGCAATGAATATACAATGGTTTTCAGCGGTGGAAAGTAACTAAGCACATTTACTCAAGTACTGTACTTTAGTACAATTTTTAGGTACTTTTTTATTTTACTTGAGTATTTCCAATTTTCTGTACTTGCACTTCTACTCCACTACATCTCGGAAGCAAATATTATAATTTTACTCCACTACAATAACTTTAGTTATTAGTTACTTTGTACATTTTGATTATTATTACAAAACCACTTCAGACACACACACACACACACACACACACACATATATATATATATACACACACACACACACACACACACTTTGGCGATTTGAAAATATCAACTTATATTTGTATACATTCGAAAACTTGTGAAATGGGATCTGGGATCTGCATAATGAGTACTTTTTACTTTTGGTACTTTAAGTATATTTTGATGTCAATACTTAGCCAAGACTACTTTTACTCAAGTAAACGTTGATTACCAAACTTGTAACAGACTATTTCTACAATGGGGTATTGATACTTTTACTGAAGTAAAACAATGTGAGTACTTCTTCCGTCACTGATCATTTTAAATAATTGTAAACAGGTGCGTGAGCAGCGAGATATTACATCCTCGCACACACACACATACTGTAATATATAACATCCCTTATCTTATGTAAATACTGATTAGTTGCGCGCCAGTGTCGCGCGCAAAAATAGCCGACCTACAAGCTCACAAGGCGTCGAGGAGCGACGCCTTGTGAGCTTGTAGATCGGCTATATTCGCGCGCGACGCTGGCCGCGCATCTCTATATCCCCCCCAGTCGTCATTTCCGGTCCCATCCCCGTTGCGTCGCTGCTTCCGTGTGGCCACAAGGAGGCTCATTACGCTGCGCTAGCCGAAACGCTCCGTCAAACGCTTGTAAACAAAAAGTTACCGAACGGTTTAACTTCACCTCGTCAGTCAACGAAAAGACATGCATATCAAAACAGGTGAGTTTAAACCACTTTTACTCGCGCGTCGTCGACGTCCCTCATCTCTCGGACGCTTACGTTTTAAGTCGGGGCTTTTGCCCATTAATCAGGGTGCTAGCCTGCTATGCTAATAGCTTAAGTGTTCGGGTCTCTAAGCGCTCTTTGAATGGAGGTTATGAAACTTTGGCTGTTAGCTAACCATGCTAACTGTGTAGCTAACCATGCTAACGGTCGCGTCCGAATGGGAATGGTGTTATAACGTTGGTTTTAGTGACGCGGCATTTCTCTTAACGGTGGATTAGGCTGGATTGGGGCCTCTTTTCGTGCGACAAACGGGACGACATCGTGGTTAATTCGGCGTAACCCAGCTAACGTGGCTAGCCGAGTTCGCTAACACCGCGCTAGCTGCTATCGGGTGTTTTAATGGCTATCTATCTGTGCCGCATAACATCAGTCATAACAGGCTTTCGTTGACGTGAGGCCAGTTAACACCAAATGACTACAAAACTGAAAATTTCGACTTGATTTAACTGTTAATGTTGCCTTTTGGCAATAAGAACGCTACTGGTCCTAGTGATCCGGGACCTGTGTTTGAATCAAAATGTTGGCCCTTCCGGTCGATCACCCCCAAAACAACTTGAGAAGAAAATAGAAACTTAATTCAGAAGTAATCTGACGACTTGGTATTGATGTGAAATATTGGTACCAAAATGTACTTAAAGTGCCCAAAAGTAGAAAGTACTCCTTGTGCAGAATGTCCCATTTCTTTCAAATGTATACACATCTTTTGAAAATAGCAGATCTACAAGTTCACAATACCTCGCATTGTGATCGGCTATTTTCAAATGGCCGAAATGTGTATATAGGGCTGAAGTGGTTCATGTATGTTTTGTAATAATTGTCAAAATCTACAAAGTAACTAAAGTTTTCAAATAACTGTAGTGGAGTAAAAGAATAATATTTTCATCTGGGCTGTACTGGAGTAGAAGTACTGAAAATTGGAAATACTCCAGTAAAGTAAAAAATTACCTCAAAATTGTACTTGAGTAAATGTAATTAATTACTTAACACCACTGGTATTACTAGGTTAGGAATACCATCAGAATGGGGACAATGATTTTGGCACTTAGAACACCTATTGACCCTTTAATGAGTGGGCAGAGCATTATAAAATGCTTTATAGATATTTGTAACTGTTTTTTATTTGTCAGGACTTGACACACCCAGCTTGAAACTGGGACAATCCCAGACAAACCAGTACATCTGGTCACCATGTACTAAGTCCAATCTACATATTGTTTCTCTTTCGCAGGTACATGGGAATCTAACAACACTGCATGTGAGACTGACGCCCTGTGTGATCCAGCAGTCCTCGTTTCCACTACCAACTCAGAACCGCACATTCGCAACCGGCGCTTGTCTCCTGGCTCAGGAAACGGTGGAGGTGGAGGAGGTTGCATTGCTGGGGTAGACCAACATCCCCGTCGTATTTCGCCTGGGACCCCTGAGGGTGACCTGAGCGGACCCACCCACCAAACGCACGCCTTCACCTACCGCGGGGAAAAGGAGCGCAGGGGCCAGCAGAAAGGCCGTAGCCTGCGCAGAGAAGGCCAGAAGGGGTCTGGGCGTGTGAACGACAGATCCCAGAAGCTGAATCAGAAGGAGAGGTGGGTGGGGGACAGTTTGTCACTGCTTAAGCCCCCACCTGCTTTCCCGGTGCAGGATAGCACTGCCAAGCTGCAGCCCGCTGTCAGTTACGCCTCCAAGGTGAAGTCGGGGGCTACATGTGGAGCGCTGGAGGAGGACCCTCCAGCCATCGGAGTGCTGCTACAGAATCAGTGGGGTCTTAGTTTCATCAGTGAAGCGAGGCCAGTGGCAGAGGGCCCAGCGCCATGCCCTACAGCCTCTGCTGTGACACCACCACCACCTACAGACGCAAAAGAATCGACCAGCCCACAACAGGGGACATGTTGCGCGGCCCAGCCCATTGACGAAGTGCCCATTCCGGTCGCTACCTCAGTCACTCTTGGCCCATGTCCAGAGGTGGATGAGAGTAATGGGAAGCTACTGCTTAGTTGTCGCCATCTGGTGGAGGCCTTAAAATATCACAATCGCGGTAAGTGCTTCTAGAAAAATTCAAGCCACTGCACACCACACCTAAATGCATGGCTATTTTTGTCTTATCTGACATTTTGCATTTCACAACATCAATTTCTAACAGTGACCTTTCATTTTCTCATAGAATGGAATGCTGTCTGTAACAAACAAAAAGGTATGTTCACTCTACACTGAGTTTTCAATGTATGTGTGTATATAAAAGTTGAATGTGTTGGGGGTTTCAACAGAGCTTAACTTCCTTCTGGGATTTGGAAATATCTCAAAACCATTGCAATATGTGTGTGGATAGAACAATAGTCAGGCTTGAAAAATGTGCTCAGACCCTAGTTTCAACACATGATAATCAACTCTCAGCCATAACTCTGCTTGTTATAAATGTCTTGATATTCTAGTATTCATTTCTAATTGTGATATCCAATTTACTTGTGTTTTCACAAATCAAGTAGTCACTAAAGAGTTTCTAAAATAAATCGGTTGCAGCAGGTTCTATTATATGTTTATACAAGCAAACACACCATTAACAAAGCTTTGTTCTGATTTTAGATACGAAAAATAAGGTTGTCTGGTATAAGGATACCCTGGAGCAGCCGGCCTAGCAGTGTGAGACAAACTCACTACACACATACATGTGTACATACACACAAAAAAGGAAAATGGACAAAATTAAACTTCCCTTCACACACTGCACTCAGGATTATGTCTTCACACAAAGCCACACTGAGACACTTTGGACTAACTCCTTCGAGATCTACAGCAATGGACTTTTTTAACGCCTTACAGAAGCCTGCCTTAAGTAATTGGACCTGTTTTCATCGCCTCTCATGACGATTTTTAGTTTGTGTAGAGCTGGTCGTTTTAAAACGATCTCTGAGGAGCTGTCATTCTTTTCTTTCTTTTTTTGAGTTGCAGTTTTATGACCCATTTTTGTTCATGTCCTCTGTCAAGCGAGTGGTCAATCACGCACTTTCTAAATCTGTTGTTGTGACCAATCCTTGTGTGCGAACAAACTTAAAACAGAGTGATTTTTTTTTTGTATAAAGGAGAATGTCTTGTACCTGCTTCTATTTCATTGTACACAAGGGGAATCATGTTAGCCAAGTTTTTGGTTTACACAAGGGTGCCGTCAGCAGCACAATAGATTTCACCCGTTACCCCCTGTCAGATCTTTATGCTGTCCCCCCCCCCCCCCTTTCTTTTGTTGATTCCCTAAGTGGGTTAGTGTTGCTCATATATCCATAAGGGATATCACATGTTAAATAATTGTTGATTTAATTTTGAAAATGAAATAAATATATACAATTTACACTGGAGGAGGAATGTAAGTGAACAGTATTGCTTAATAAAATGAATAAACTTGACATTGGTTTTGGTCTTATTTATGGTTGTCATGTGAGATTATATATATTTTAACTTGTAGATCGGCTATTTTCAAATGGCCAAAGTAAGTCTGAAGTGATTTTGTAATCAAAATCTACAGTAACTGAAGATTGCAAGAATTGTAGTGGAGTAAAAAGTGTAATATTTTCCTTTGAGATGTAATGAGTAAAAGTATTAAATTGGAAATACTCCAGTAAAGTAAAAATAGCAAAATGTACTGAAGTACTGTACTTAGTTACTTTCCACTCGCCACTGGGAAGTCGATGTATGTGCTTTTCTTTGTCACATTGCATTTATTGCTGTTAACACAAGGTTAGAAATTGGGGTGAATATACCGATACTGGTATAACCCTACACTACCCAGGTAGTCTGTATGCAATGTGGATTTTATCATGATAGATTAGTTACACATTGCTGTATGCAGCATTTACGGCCACTAGATGTCGCCAGTGACCAGCGTGTTTGATATTAGTTCCAACTCCTTACATACTCTTATAACTTATCGTCTCATTTTCACACACTTTGAATTATTTTTATTTGAACTTGTGTGCTTGCTATTGTTTTTGTATTTTATTTTATTTACGTTGCACAACATTGTGTATAGTAGGCAAAACGTGGACAACTCGAGCTCTAAATTTCGTTCTCGATTAGCGTCCACAACAGTGAATAACGTTTAAACGTTTATGATTGGCATTATCAGACAGCCTGTGGAGTTTCAATCAGAAACGAATTGAATCCTTTGGCGCACATACTATGTATTGATTGATAATATTAACACCTGTTAGTTAATTTATTACAGCATACATAAACAATCCCGAAATGCTGTTAGGCACCACACAATACTCTTAGATAAACAGGCACATGCTTGTTGACGGCATACACTATTATGATGTTGTGGTAAGGGTGTGGCTGGAGGCTACTACTAAGTACAGTTACTCAAGTGCTGTATTTAAGTAACATTTTTAGGAACTTTTACTTTAAAGGAGTACTTCCAATTTTCAGTACTTTTACTACACTACATCTCAGAGGCAAATATTATTTTACTCACTAAACTTATTTGAAAACTTTAGTTTCTAGTTACTTTGTAGATATAAATGGTTAAATTATAAAACATACATTAACCACTTAGACCCTATTTAAACTTTGGCTATTTTCTAAAGATTTTAATACATTTTATACATATGATACCTTGTGAAACAGGACATTCTGCATAACGCGTATATTTTGATGCCATTACTTTTGTACTTTTACTCAAGTAAATTTTGAATTCCAGACTTACTTGTAATAGAATATGTCTACATTGCAGTATTGATACTTTGACTTGAGTAAAACATGTCAGTACTTTTTCCACCACTGGTTGCTAGGCTACAGGAGGAGAGGCATTCTGGAGTAGTAGGCTAGGTAACAATCAGCAAACATGTTGCACCTGATTTTGGCTAAGCCTGCCACCTTGAAGGAGCAGGGGCTAATTTAGGCAACAGACAATGAATAATACTAATAACGACAAACAAGATTCAATTATCCTAGTTTTATAGGACACATAAAATAAATACACATTACTAAATATTTAGTGTCTATACAACGATGCAAATAATTCTGTGAATGTATCACAAGCATAAAAATATGATTTCATAGTTTAGTTTGTTACTTAAAAGTCAGTCCACTGGGCTCAGCCTTCATCAGGGGGGGCTTGAGACCCTGCTATGGGAAAACCCTTCACATGGCCTTTCAGACTACAAAACAGTATTTGTAGTTTTTATTTTCAGTAAAAGCACAAAGATGGTAAAAATTTTTTAAAGGAAAACATTAGCAAAATGTCCACTCAGGGGCCACTCGAGAGTGGACATTTAAGGCGGTTATTAAGGTGGTTAAGGTGCAAACCACATGGGTCCAAAATGCGATCAGAGTCCCCGTGTTTGATTCCATGCCGGACAAACCTTCATTCCTCTACTCTCTGCATTTCCTGTCTCTCTCCACTATAAATATCAAATAAAGGCTTAAAATTACCTCAAAATAATGTAACTAAAAACAACAAAAAAGTCCAAATTGACAAATCTTATTGATTCCATGGCGATAACTTCCCTACGTGTGTACGCATGTGCCTCTTGAGCCGTGTGGAGGTGGAGAAGCACTTTTTACAGAACAGACAGTTGTAGGGCTTCTCGCCAGTGTGTGTGCGCATGTGCATATTGAGGTCTGAGGAGCACCGGAACCTCCTTTCACAGTAGGAGCAGGGGTACGGCCTCTCCCCCGTGTGGATACGCCTGTGAAGGAGGAGCTCACCGGAGGTCAAGAAGGTCTTTCCACACTGCGAGCACTGGTGGGGCCTCTCGCCTGTGTGCATCAGGTTGTGTCTGATGAGCGAAGTTGACTTGGCAAATCTCTTTCCGCAGTGTGCACATGCAAATGGACGCTCACCTGTATGCGTGTTCAGGTGCTCGCTTTGAGCCCGTTTAGTCTTGAAGCTCTTAGGACACTGAGAGCAGGCGTATGGCCTAAGATTGCTGTGGCTGCGCTGGTGTCTCACCAGCTCACCATGTGTGAGGAAAGTCTTTTCACAAACGGCACATAGATATGGCCTCTCGCCCGTGTGAATCCTCTCGTGCCTTGTCAAGCCTGCCAGCTGCGTGAAGCTTTTCTCACAGTACGAGCACTGGAACGGCCTTTGGCCGTTGTGAATCAACAGGTGCCTGTTAAGGATCTGCAGCTGTGTGAAGCTCTTGCCACACTCTGTGCATGGGTAAGGGCGCTCCTTTGTGTGGATCTGTCGATGCTTGTTCAGGAGCCAAACGTGGGTGAAACTCTTGCCACACTCACAGGGAAAGGGCCTTTCTCCCGTGTGCTTCATCTGGTGTCTCCTGAGATCTGACGCACGGCCATAGATCTTCTCACACTGCGAACACTTATACTGTCGCACTCGCTTCACCACGTGGCTCTGCCTGTGCGTTAATCGTTCCAGGATGGTGTCAAAGCTTTCGCCACATTTCTGACACTTGTACTGACCACTCACCTTCTCCCCCACCTCCTCCGTCACCACCTCCTCCATTTCTGTCTCCAAAGGTGGATCACATGTTTGGCTGCAAACTGTCCGTTCAAAATGTAGCTTCAGTAATCCCATCTGGGTGAAGCCCTTGCCGCATTGGGGGCAGAGAAATGGTCGCTCTCCGGTATGGATACGCTGATGCCTGGTCAAGTCCCAGGAGTTCTTGAAACCCTTGTCACATTCCTGGCAGGTATATGGCCGCTCCCCTGTGTGGATGCGCTGATGACGGGTCACATCAGAGGCGCGCGTGAATGTCTTGCCACACTCCTGACATGTGTGAGGGTCGGGCCTGTTGTGGATGGGGAAAGGCTTTGGGAACACGGGCCGTTGGGCCTTCTTTTTGGGTGCCTCAGCGCTCTCTGCATCCTTCTGTAGCTTGCTGTACTCCTCTGGATGACTGCGCTCAATGTGCTGGAGCAGGAATGACTCTTGCATGTGGAAAAAGGAACACTGGGAGCAGGCAAAGACCTGAGAAGACACCTCTACAGTGTTACCTGCATATATAAAAAGAAAGAAGTGGAAGCGCCAGATTGGTAGATTTTGTTTTGTCCATATTAAATATTCTATATAACAAATGTGTTCCTTTTAATGGGTGTAAATTATAATGCCACTTGCCTTGGCTGCCAAGATCCTCAAGGCATTTGTGATGCTGCAGGAGGGACCTCAAATCATTGGGATCGGAAAGTGCCTGCATGCAGTCTTCTAGTACAGAGGGAGCAGAACTGAGCCATGAAACTGTCTGTTAAGAGAAAAAGAAAATCCAAATGAACTAGAACAACACACTTTCTTTCAGAATTGATGTATCCTGGCTCCAACCCCCCAGAATCACTAGCCACGGCCATTAAAAAAATATGCGGACGAATAATGGAGTGAAACGTAAGGAAAATTCAGGAATTGATGTGCACATATATTATCACATATTATTATTAGTGTGAATACTGTAAATAATAATGTAAATACATTTTAAAGCTTTGAAAGACAGAAATTCCCACTTCTGAAAGACATTCTATTTACTAACATCAACACTAGGTGATTTCTTACCTGACCAAGGTCTGGTACTGGCAGTAGTTTCTCAAGTTTGGAAAGAAGTTCCCATACAAGAAGCTGCATGTCAGTGTCATAGCTGTTTCCATACTCGATTGGAAAAACCTCCTGCAAAGGAAAATTGTATGAATTCTTATTCCAAAAAAGGAATGATTTGGTGAGCATGTTTGAGTTGTGAATAAGCATACGTAATTGTTCATTTTAACCCATTTAGACCTGAGGCCGATTCTAAAAACGCCTTCTAAATCCTGACCTAAGTTTCCTGAAAAACTTCAAATATTTATTCAAAAATTACAACAAATGTATGTTGCTATATACTGAACATAATAACAAGAACCCCAAAAGGGATTCCCGTCCTGAAAGGTATAGTTACAAATAGGCGTTCCCGCCCAAAATGGGTAGATCAGCACTTTGCCTAAAGCTGTCTCCATGGATCATATCCCCTAAATAACACTATTCTTGACACTACCAAGCCAAACAGGCATGTCTGCATTCTTTGAGTCAAGTGGGCTAGTATGTTCAATATTAGCTTGCAGAGACAAGCCACAAGACAGAAAGGCAGACAGACACAGAGCTAATAGTCAATGTGGGATCTAATATCCATTGACATGGTGGGAGTCAGAAAAACGACCCTTTCATAATTACCACGCTGTACTGATGTGTTTATAACCAGAGAGCTGAGAAGATGTCTTGCCTGGTAAAAATGCTCTCTTTCTGCTGGGTCATTTAGCAGCGTCTGGACAAGCTCCAGGAAAATGGCCTCCTCGGCATCCACCTCAGCCTCCCCACTCTGGAAGAGATTATTATTACCACAGGCAGGTCAGAGAGGGAGAGAGAGAAAGAGAAAGTGAAAGAGAGAGAGAGAGAGAGAGAGAGATAATTAAACTGTTACGGCCTACTTAAATTATTTTTGAGGGCATTTGGCCAATTTTTTATGCATTTTAGGGGCCCAAGCCCCTGTTCATTTCGAACCCTGAGACCGATCCATCCAAGAGGTGACACAGGCTTTTTCATTGTTATATTTACAATAACAGAAATAGTACTGCATTAATACAGGACATTGTTAAATCAATGCACCCATCACTTACCCCTTTGTGTCCAGGGGGCCGGATTCTCTCTAGTTGGGGTTGTATAGATGTAATATTGGCTGTCTGTTCCACACCACATAACTCTAAAATAATCTGGAATGACAAACAGTGTCTGATTAGTGTCCGAGATGCTTTGAAAGACAACACAATTTATACAGTATATGCATGTACAACTATTGGAGCAAGACTTTACCGACTACCAATTCAACATACTCTTGCTCTCAGACGAAGCAGCAGTTTAGCTCGTTGCTTAGGCTCGAGCAGGTCTGGAACGATGGCCGTCACCAGTGTCACAAAATCATCCACCTTTGCATAGTCAACGATGTCTCTTCGCTGAGCCACTTGCCACATTGCCGCGGACACCAGTCGAAGTGGGGGTATCAGCAGGCGTAAAGATGACAATGGAAGAAATAAATCTGCAACAGACATGGGGGTACAGCTTCATGATGTCTGCCTGAGGTGACAAAAAAGCCTTTTGAGCCAATGTATGTATAGTCAAAATGAAAAAGGGCACAAATAATGCTATTATAACACTAGAACTACATTATATTCTAATCTAAGTAATGCTGGCAAACATGTTAGAACCCTTCAGTTGGGAGGAAAATAACTCTGACGTATTTGCTTCCACTCTAATCACAATCGTGCACATTTACAATTAATAAGAGAATGTGGCACCACACCATCTTATCTTAAAATCACGAGTAACTGTTGGTTGACCTGGATGATTCATCACTGAAGCCTTTCCTAGGGTACCCCAACCATTACACTTTCTTTTCTTCCAGTCCCTTCTTATTTAAAGATGACGCAAGTTATTTTTAGTTGAAGTTAAAGTTCTGATGGTAATCATTGCTGTTAAGTAGAGAGTTTGTTTAGTCCCAGGGGTCTCCCCATCCATCCAGCTCTAAACCTACCCTGCCTAAGAGTGGAGTAAGTGAAAGTACAGAAATTTGGAAATACGCCAGTAAAGTAAAAAATACCTCAACATTGTAGTTAAGTACAGTACTTGAGTAAATGTACTTAGTTACTTTCCACCACTGTCTTCATGTTTTGCATCATTTTGTCCACCGTCATCTCGTGACATTTACGTGAATATTTATGGCTCAGCTATTTTAATTCACTCAGCAACCTCACCGAAGTGTACATTAAAACGTAACGTTAACGTTACTTTTTTAACTTTAATGCGTTTGTTTTACTTGCAGCTCATCTATGGATATATAGCTTTGACCTTAGCAACTGAGCTAGCAGCAGTTACACAAGACAAAGCTTCCTACACACCTACCTGCATTTCCCAACTGCTTGGACGCGACACAAGCTTCCATGATCTTGACGACTATTGTGAAGTTTTTAAAGTTCAGGCAAATATGAGTAAAGTAAACGGTATCAAGTTTTGTTTACAAATAAAGGGATTGCTGTCAACTTCGCGGAAACGTTTTGTCCCCATGATATTTTCAAAATAAAAGCAGAAGGAGGAAAGCCTGGTATTCGTTCCAAACTGGCCCGATCCGGTGTAGAGAAAAACGATCGTGTTCCGGTGGTGGGTTCCGGTTGGCGTCGCATTGTTTTTGTTTCCCACACAATGCGAATCAATGTGTTTATTCTTGCTGGTCACACTACGAGTTAGTATAAAAGATAGACATTCCAAACGATCATTATACCAAAAGAAACGAAACGATTATACCAAACTAAACACATTTTAAACTGGGGGAATTGTTTTGGAGTTGCACGGCACCAGAGGTTCCGGTCACTGGTTCCGGCCCCTTGATGACGTAAAGTTATTTCCGCTCCGACCGGATCAGAAACCCAAAAATGGTATTGATCCCAGGCTAGTAATGAGTAATGAGCAATTTGACTTATAATAACAAGGCAAGCTAATATAAGCCTACTTTATTGCCAAGTATTGCAGACCAACCTTGTGTCATGTTATGTTTAATTATTGATGCCTGCCTCCACCTACATTTGTGCATTGTTTTGCTTCTTTAATAGTGTTTATTTCGATTAATTGAATACACAGGACCCGAATGGAAACAAGCCATAGTGGTTTCTTGGGTTCATCCTTTTAGCATCCTTTTGTTTGGAGCTGTACTTATGTGCTTTTTTTTGTGCAAATTGTTAATAAAGTATTCAATCAATCAAATATATATATTTATTTTACATTAATACCTTTTATTTTGAAATTACGGAAATAAGGAGACTGTATGTGTGCACTTGTGACTAATTTGTGATCATCTTGGGCAGGTGCGCATCTTTTACCACTCTACTTCCCGGAAGCGGCGGACAGTAAGAAATGACAGGAGCTTCAACTTCAACTTGTACAACAATGGGATCAGGGGAGAATGTCACAACTGAACGAGCTGCGGCGTCGGCATTATTACCAAAACACTCCTACTGGTTCGATTGCTGGGTGTTTGTGGTCTTTGACGTGGCGTTTTTCATGGTTATGTACTTCGTTGTCCCTTAGTGGTAAGTGTTGAGTTTCACTTCCTTGGAAGTTGCTCCCCCCTAGCCTTGGATCAAGACTATCGTAGATGTATTTGATCGACTCTGACTTTTATAGGTCCAGTTTGCCCTGGAATGTCAAGCAGTAAAGCCCGAATTTCTTCAAACATGTACAAAAATAAGGTGCTTACCCGCTTTCCCCAAACGTTAACTAGGTGTCCGGAGTATTTGTGCAATGTATTAGTCCATATTTTTCAATAAAGAAGTGTTTTAATCCCGTCTTTGGCCAACGCTATCCCCCCCCCCCCCTCCCTCGTTTACTTACTGTTTAAGAATGTCAAAATCGATAAAATACATCTACTATAGTCTTGATCTAGGCTAGCTGTAGAATACAACTCTCGTAGACGTATTTATGATTCTGACGTTTTCAATCTACGGGAGTTGTAGGGTTCACCCCCCATGGACACAGGGACTTTCAGCACTATACCCCGTAGACACTCCAACCATGTACAAATTGAAAATAAAGGTGCTTACCCCCACGCCCCAAATGTTAACTCTCGCTACGGGGTAGTAGTTTAATGTAATAATCCATATATTTCAATAAAGAAGTGTTTTAATGCCGTCTGTGGCCGAACGCCTTTTTTTCACCCTCGTTTACTTCCTGTTTACATTGAGTGTAACTCCGGGTTTCACCAGATGGGCGCGTCACTACCGCCCATTGGGAACTTCCGACAGAATCGGCCACAGACGGCATTAAAACACTTCTTTATTGAAAGATATGGATTATTACATTAAACTAATACCCCGTAGTGAAAGTTACCATTTGGGGCGTCAGGGTAAGCACCTTTATTTTCAATTTGTACATGGTTGGAGTGTCTACGGGGTATAGTGCGGAAAGTCCCTGTGTCCATGGGGGGTGAACCGGGTATAGTGCTGAAAGTCCCTGTGTCCATGGAGGGTGAACCCTACAACTCTCGTAGATTGAAAACGTCAGAATCATAAATACGTCTACGAGAGTTATATTCTACAGCTAGATCTAGGCCATGGATCACACGAGGCTCGTCTGTCACGACCGTCATGGATGAATTTCAACCTGGTGTTTGCACTTTCTCTATTTACGGCCTGTACATCTACCTAAACGTTTATATTTCAATTATAAAGTGCTTACCCCATGACCACGGATGTTACAATTAAGTACGGTCCGTCAGAAGTACCTGTATATTCCGTATTGTTCAATTAAAAGTATTTTAATCCGATCGGTGGCCATTTTCTCACATAGTTATGATGTATCAGACTGCAATACACCTCACAACCGACAGGGTCGCGTTGTTGAAAGCATATGGCAAAACAACTTAGAAAATGGCCACCGATTGGATTAAAATGCTTTTTATTGAACAATACGGAAGATACGGGTACTTCTGAGGACTGAACATAATTGTAACATCCGTGGCCATGGGGTAAGCACTTTATATTTGAAATATGAACGTTTATATAGATGTACGAACCGTAAATGGAGAAAGTGCAAACATCAGTTTGAAGTTCATCCATGACTGTCATTGCTATGACAGTTTCATTCCCTGTTGTTAAGCAGTCATTTTGTTGTATTTGTAGGCATTCTACAGTATTAATAGATCAGGATTAGAAGTTATATAGAAGAAAACATTTTGATTGTTAAATAAATAAATAAAAGCACATTTATTGTTAAATTATTCCCTAACCCTAAAATGTGCCAATTTAACTATTTCTCTGCCTCGCTATTCGCTAATATTTATGAAGTTGCCCAGTGTTCCGTATTACTCAGCCCATCCGGTGCCCAATGTTCTCATCAAAAGGTGCCTAGTGTTCCGAATTATTCGGCCCCTCCGGTGCCCACTTTTCTCACCAAAAAAGGTGCCCAGCATTTCAGATTGCTCGGCCCAGAGGTACCTAGTCTTCAGAGAGAAAAAAAGGTGCCCAGAAATACCAGGTGCCCACTGTTCCGGTTACCACGTTATCTAATTCGATTACCTTCTGGCTGCGACTGGTAATCATAGTGAAATTAACCAATTTCAACCTGACTGGGCACTGGTTATATTTTACATTAGATTTTATATCTACGTTTATTTTACAAATGAGGTGCCACATACATATACTTTTTAAAATTACTTTTAAGGCCCAATATTCCTACAAATGATACATTACTACAAAACCTGTGAGTCATTTTGGGGATAAACAAGAAGTTGAAGGGAAAAGTTATGTCTGATAATTATGTATCGTGGCGTGCATGTTAAAATCATGTATACTTTATTTACGACCATTTTCCCAAGCATACATTTATTCTTTATTGTTTTTACATTAGAATTTTTTTTTGAGGTGCCCTCAAGGTTTGGGTGCCCACTGGACCTGTATCCCAGAGAACTACCCATATTTTCCGCACTATAAGGCGCACCGTCAGTGCGCCTTATAGTGCGGATGCGCCTTATAATCCGATGCGCCTTATATATGTATCAATATTGGTTTCCGCACTATAAGCCGCACCGTCAGTGCGCCTTATAGTGCGCCTTATAGTGCGGATGCGCCTTATAATGCGGTGCGCCCTATATATGAAAATACATTTATTGAAGGTGCGCCTTATACTCAGATGCGCCTTAGTGCGGAAAATACGGTACTGATGTAGTGCTCAATTATCTGAATGTTTGTGTCACTATATCTCGTATCTATATAGTAAATTGCTTTTGTATCACTATATCTCATATCTATCTATAGTAAATGGCTTTTGTGTCACACTATATCTCATATCTACTATCCACTGCAGATGTACTATTGTATTAGCATACAGGTTGGTTAAAATAAAATGTTTTGTTCAAATAAGTTACAGCTTTAACACTGAGCGTACAAACGTAACCACTAACCAAATGGACCCTCACCCTATTTGGTTACATTTATACACTCTGAGTTACAAATTGATTTAACACAGGATTTTACTGTGTATCTTGACTGGTTAGTATATTTATAACTTACTACTTGTCTAGTTATACATTTTCAAACGGTGATGTTGTAGGGTCATTGGGTTTTTCGTGGTGTTATTTTACAGGTACAGTGGCCTTGATTAAACCATCTCTAGCAAATTGACGTGTTCTGTGCTTGTAGATCATCTATCTTTGCCATTTGGCGCAGTACAGGGTTTCATGTGGTCAAAATGAAGAAGTGTAGATCTTTTTTTCCTTGTCATGTTTTTAGCATATTCTTTTGTCACAGTATATTATCTTTCTTCTAGACATGTCAGTCAGACATTCAAGCTTGAAGTGGAATCCCTGAAGTGCTGTCCTTGCCCCGGCTGCTAATATGGATGGCAAACTGCTGAGACTAAGATGCTGCAACTTTGGCGGATATCAACCCAAAGATCCAGAAGATGTTATTTTATGCGTCATACCCTGGACATTCTGTTTTCATTTCAAACAACTGTTATTCCTTTGATTGCAAGTTTTTACCTACTAGTTTGTCATCTGCTGTGGTATATTGTTTGGCGCTGGTGGAAAGGCATTTATAATTATTAGGGAAAGGATTCCTCACCCAGTATTCCCTGGGGCAATTCTAAAATTTACAAGAGTCACTAGAAATGATAAAGAAACACTATTGATTATGCACAGTGCCATCACTAATGTAAAACATTAAGTTCTGCTCATTGTTCTTTTCTATTTCTTCTTTTTACTGTCAGTGCATTTGCCATAGGTTTACTGGAGTGTTTCATTTCTGTCACCACCAGATTGTCTATTTTAAATGCATGTATTTTAAATAAACAAATACTTTGACATTTGTAAGTGATTTTATTTTGGTTAAAACAAAACATTTTATGTTAAAAGGTTGAAGCACTATATTCTGATAGTAATCATTGCTATAGTGTTTGTTCAGTAACGGGGGTCTCTCCAGCTCTTTAATAAAAAAGAAAATACATATTCAGGTAGGTGACCAATTTCAGCCAATCAGGAGAGAGTACCCATTTATCAGCTTCATTTTCATAGTGTTACAGTTCCAATTTTGTCTGCCTTTGTGTCATCACTTCCAATTTCACTTGTTTAATCTGTATCCTGGCTGAGTTCTCTATCCTGACCCGTTTAATAAAGAGCTGTAGAGACTTGAAGACTCCTGTTACTGAACAAACACTATTAGCAATGAGTACTATCAGAATATAGAGCTATTTAACACTTATTTTAGCCAAAGAAAAGCACTTATCCTACCTTTAAATACATAGAATACGTGTAATTTTATTCTCAAATAACATACTGGGAGCTGATGATAGGTGTTGCGGTCCACCGCGGTCCACCGCAGCAATCCATCTCCCAGGGGTCTAGTGTATTGTGAGACTGGGATAGACTCCTGCGCTCTGGCTGATACCGACAATAAGCCTGTACTACTTACTTAGTTATTCTCAAATTGAAACATTTACACAGGTTAATACTTTGGGGGGGAAATAATTAATAAAAAACAGTGAGTTGTCACTTCTACTCTGCCTCTGATTTGCTTACCCACTGACTGCTTACAGACTTCATATCACCTTGCCTCAATGAAGTGAAGCCTCATGGAAATGTCCTTATGCATTATGATTATGCAACATATCGTTGAGTAGTGCTAGCCACTCCAAGGACTGACTTTGTGTGTGTTTGTCTGTCCGTCCATCCCTTCCGTCTGTATGAGCACAGATAATATGATGAACTCTTGTTTCCTCATCTTATCAGCTTTGATTGATTGAATACTTTATTTAGAAAGACATGGTAAAAGTACATGGAAGAACAATTCACAATACAAGGTCCTCTAAACTGTATCGCTCATAAAAAGCACTTGGCTTATTTAAAATGAGATCCCTGTGCACTCAAATCATGATGACATACAAATATACACTACTATGCAGAACGTCATACAATCAGCTTACTGGTATGAAAAACAAGAAATATGTACGATAGACAGTTTTAGGAGAAGGAGGAGGGGGGGGGTAGGTTAAGGCTTTGACAGGGGCCACTTTGGAATTGCAGCCTCCTGAAGGTGATTCTTTAGGGCAGTTTTGAAAGTGAGTAGGGTTTTACACTCCTTTGGGTAGGGCATTCCACATTTTTGTTGAATAGCATGAGAAAGAGTTCATTCCCTTGTTTGTGCCAAATCTGGGTTGAACATGATCAGTGGAGCTGCCTCTGGTGTTGACGGTGGCCAGGTTGTCACATTTAACTTGCCAGTTCTTTATAAAACAATGGCACCTTTTACTCTCTCAAATAAATAGTTCGCATTAAACTCAACAATAAAAATATCAATTGCACAATAAAGTGCAGGGTGCGTAATTGAGAATAAATTGAATCAGTACTGCAAACGACTACGCCACCTTTTTGTAAAGAGGTAAGGTCCTCTATAACACTTCTTTTTCTTTTCAGGCTATTCACAGGTTCGAGTTTACCCAGGTAAGTGTAAAACACTATTAAATGAGAACAACACTTTGCAAATATCCCTTGAGAGAACTGGACAGAAACAGGTTTGTATAAAAGTTAAGTTAACTTTATTGTCCCTAATACAAAGGCGTCTATGCCATAAAACCAATCAACAAAAACAAACATAAAAATAACACTATACTAATAAAAACCCTCCGCTAACTAAAATACAAATACAACAGGTCACTTCCAACAATAAAGGCAAAATCACAGGGCTTGTGCAAATTTAGCAAATAAATATAGCAATCAAGTGTCTACTACTACTGGAACAGTAAAGTGACAGGTGCTAATTTAAAGTGCTATATACATCACGGTTCTAGTGCAAGAGGTGGGAATGTGCATATATGGGGCGTAATGGAAGGGGTTAGGCCAGGAATCTCTGTCTCTTCTTTTCTTCGTCTAAGACCGTGGTTTTATAAAGGTAAGCGTTGCATAGAGGGGCACTTACTCGCGAGCCAGACAGATGTCTGGCTGTGAGTGTGTTGAGCGCGCAACGCTTATCGCCACTGGCCGTCTCCTCTGCTCCTTGGTTCTCGTCTCTCTTCTCCTCCCCGACTCTTTTCGTCTGTCGCTGCGGCTTCTTGTCACTGGGAAGCGGACACGTCTCAGCTCACCGTCCGCTGCTTGTGGCTGGCGTGTTCGCGATGTTACTTATTCTCCACCTCTGCTCCGTGGCTTCTCCTCTCTGCTACACAACCTGCTCCTCGGCTGTCACTGTCACACTGCCCTCTGTGCCTGTCTTTTCCTGTGTTCCATTCAAGTGGCCCGCGCTCACTTTTGTACAACCGAGACCACACCCTACTCCGCTCTCATTTGTTCTCCATTACGTCATGTCTGTTGACTTGACCGTGTGACACGGGCGTGACCTCCAACAGCCAGTCACAGGGTTCATTGTCAAGTGGCTTGGGGACCGGGGAAAACTGGCTTGGGGACCGTGACGGGACGGTAATCTGTAATATATTATCAAACATCTAACAACAATATGAACTATAGTGTTAACAGAGTGACAATGACATATCACATGAGTCATTGTGAAACAATTATGATTCATGGTCACACACTATTTCAGTAATATAATTAATTTGATTATATCTTATTGTATTTATTTCATTTTATTTGAATGCAGGGTCATTCAAATGAGTCCATATACAAACACATGTGTTGAATTAACTCTGGAAAAACTTGAAGAACAAAAGGCACTGGATTAAGTAAGCTTGGCTGTCCAGGCTAACTTCACAGCTAAATTGCCATGGTAACTAAGGTAGGCTTGCTTCAATTCTCTTTCGTGGAATCGGGTCATGGCTAAACTTAGCCAGGGTGAACTGGCTAAACTAATCTTCAAGATAATTCAGCTTTCATGGAACCGATTCAGCCCTAATCCTGGCTAAATTAAGCCAGGATAGGGGTTAAAGCCAGGCTTTAGCTCTAATTCACCTTTCGAGGAATAGGGCCCAGGCCCATAGCAAGTTGCCGTACTCTGTCCTCAACCCTGAGCCATCCAACCCTAGCAAAGTGAGCAGGGGTTAGATGGGTTGTATGATTGAGGCCAAGAATTAGCCTTACCAGTTTGTTTTGGGATGTCTGGAGCCTTGTTTTTAAGGTGGTGTTGTGATACGAGAAGCATGCATAGTCAAATTGAACATCCTGGACAAATATCTTTCCACTGCAACAGTATTATGTCGACTTGCAAGTAAAGTTGCAAAGGCCAAGGTAATATCGTTTTCTGCTGGTGTCGCACCAAATACAGCCACAAGGGCATGTACATTAGTTTAAAATTATTTCAGACATCATTTCAAAGATAATTTTAAAACAGGACCAAAACATGAAAAAGTGTTGCAGGGGAATCTGTCTTATTAATTAATTTCTTATTATACCAAGAAATCTATGTGAAAGTATTCCAATAGATTTTAATAAGCTGAATTGATTGGTCTTAGGCTCTGTATTATACTTTGGACGTACAGTACAATGGTGGAATGCAAAAATGATCGAGGACGTTTGAAATAATCGTAATATTGATTTGAATCTATATCGCCTGGTTTCCTGTCATGTAACATGACATAGGAAAGTATGGACCAGAACTATCCAATCAGGCCAAGGTGTTCGGTAAGGCTTATGGCAGTGTTTCCCAAGCATAGGGTCGTGATCTCCTTGGGGTCACAGACAGTTTCTTTGGGTCCCAACAAAGTAAATATAACAATTTAATGTTTTGCTTCTTGTCAAAGACAAGCAGAAACACTTGGTATGTATGCATATTGCTCAGCCTCTGATTGGACAACGGACCAAGGTGGAACAGCCACATAGATTTATGTCTTTTGATGAGACTTTGATTCCATGACACATCACACCACACAATGTCCTGTGTTAGTGTGCTGTGCCCGGAGTCAAAGCAGTTTTCAGTTAGTTGAATTGAGTGCTCAACTGAAAAACTGATTTTGGTTGTAATGACAATACTAATGCTTAGAGATGTGCAGAGTGCAAGACACTGGCAGGGTTTTCGTAGTTAAGCTTCAAAAACACATTAATTCACACATAATTTTGGTGGAGTGGGCCTTTAACTCTTAAAATCCAGACTTCTTCTCTGAAAATAGCAGATGTACAAGCTCTGCTATTTTTGGTGGGCTACGTGACACGATGTGCAGTGATACTAATTTATGTCAAGGTAGAACCCAAACACAGGAACTCAAAACTCAGAAAACAGATAAAACTAGAAGTAGCCTTTACTGATATTAAACAAACATGACATAGATATATAACATTCTTTAACACAACATATATAACACTCTTTAACACAACATATATAACACTTTTTAACACAATATAAATAATACATAATCTCAACACAACTCAAACCTATCCCTAGACAACAGTACTTGACAAACACGGCAGTGACCAAAAAATATCACTTTACAGCATGTAAATATGTATATATTATTGCATACACAGTGCTTCACAGAGAATTAAAACACATAAGATTTAAAAAAAAAAAGATGCACATGACAGAGCAAAACAAATGACAACAAATGCAGTAAGACACAATAGGTTAAAACATTTGGGGAATAAAGGCAGATTTAAAACTCTTTAACACAACATACATAATCTTAACACAAACCAAACCCTGACATAGACCAAGTTCGCAAAACTTCAGGCCGCGAGCCCCCAAAATAATCATATCTGAACTGGGGACCCCCACCCTGACAAGCACTTGGAATTGGAGTTGAGGAATTACATTTTGACTCGGTTCAACAGGTAAATCTTGTGAAAAAACGCCTTGCAGTGCGACGTATTGTGAGCTTGTAGATTGGCTATTTTCACAATGTTTGCCTCTTTCTTATGCAATATTTGACAATTTGGCCAATTTGGTATTAAAAAGGTCTTACGTCATTAAATTGTAACTTTAGAAATGTGCAGATACCCTGTATACATTTATACTGTATGTTGGTTTGTTTACTGTTGAGTGAGAAAACAATGTTGGAAATTTAGCTAATCACCTGGGGACCCCCCAAAATAATTTGGGGACCCACTGCCCTAGACAACAGATCCCTGACAAACACGACAGTGACCAAAAATATTGCTTTACAGCATGTATGTATGTATATGATATTATTGCATACACACAGAGTCTTATACTATAATAGTGGCATAAAATGTACACATTTCATAATGGGGATGGACATTTAGTAACCAACTTCTTGATCACTATCTTTAAAAAAAACAAAAAAAAAAATTGATTCAAGGCATGAATGAAGCTTGTTGTGCTTCTTGCTCACTTTTGTAAAAAAAAGAAGAAAAAAGCAATAAAATAATAATTTAACCACTTATTTTTAGAAGGGATTAAGAAAACCAACCAGGGGACAAGGCAAAAAGGTAAAGGAGAAGCATATGACTCATAGCTCTGAGAATCTCGACAGGTGAGTCATCTATTTAAGAACTTTCAACTTGGCAGCACAATTGTATTTATTTTACATTTTCAAAAGTTCTCCGATTTTCAAGAATAGCAAAAATAGAAGATCTATAAGCTTACAACACTTCACAAGGTGTTGTTAGCTTGTAGAGGTGAAGCATTGAGCTCCAGATTTTTTCTTTACAGCTGAGTTCAATTGAGTTGATAATTTACACATCTGATTTTGCTTAAGCTAACTAATGTTTAACCAATACTTTTCCCCCATTTATTGTGTGGGTGGGGCTTAGCAGGATATTATTTAAGGTTGAGACCAGGTGCTCATTATTCATTTTCACTTCTGCAAGGGTGTGCATCTGTGACAGTAAGTTCTTTCTTTTACAATTAAGGTGATCATTTATGTTGGTATGTTTGAGTTGTTCCCATCAAGATCTATTGTTTTCTGTTCCTTTTAGAAAACACAAACACACACACACACACACACACACACCCCATGACTGTAGAGTAAATAGAATACTTTCTATTCTGAATAATAGCAGACCTACAAGCTCACACCGCGACGCTTCCACACCGCGTTCTGAGCTTGTAGGTCTGCTATTTTTGACACTAAATGAATCAGGCTTTAGTTACCTATATTATAGTTCCTCCTATATTAAATGCTTATTTTTAAATGTTTTAGGGTGAATCCAAAACAGACAAAATTCACAAACACACATCCAAAAAGGTTAAGACTCGTTGCTGCATAGATCCACTCTACATTTGGGACCCCTAGCCCCCCTTCGCCATATGAAAGGAAGAGTATGTCTCGTGTGGAGTGTGTGTTTAGGCCAACCCATTTTCTGGCCAGCTGGACAGTTCTATTTGTCATGTCTCTCAGTCACACACCTACAGTACTTGGATAGTAGGAATAGACCCATATGCATGTGCGTGTGTGTGAGCATGTCTCACATCAATGTGTGTTCTCTGTCTTTGTGTGTGTTGGAGTTAACTGGGTATTTTGGTGTGTGGAGTGAGAGTATGTGTGTGTGCATGCATGCATGGAAGCATTTTGTGTGTAAAATGGATTTATGTCACTTTGCGTTACTAGCACTAGCAACATTATTTTTGGGTTCTTTTTTGCATCTGCTGTACGCATGTATATACTGTATGTCAGGGATCTTCAATGTTTTTCAGCCCAAGGACCCCCTAGCTTAGAGAGAGATGAAGCAGGGACCCCCTCTTTATTGTATAAAATTGTGTTTCAGATAATTTTTTTTTTAAACTTGGTCTTTTTCCCCTCTACACCTATACCTCTTTGCCAAAAATAGCCGACCTACAAGCTCACTGCGAGGCGTTGGGAGCTTGTAGATCTGCTATTTTCGGCTAATGTCCCCCTCAGAAACAGAATTCTAGGGTTCAAGTGGTTAATGTAAAAAATAAATCTCACAAAGATTTGTCGGCCCCCCTGTAGTTACTCTGAGGACCCCCCCAGGGGTCCCGGACCCCTGTTGAAGAGGTGAAGGAATGTGTTTGTTTGTTTGTAAGCTTATAGATCAGCTATTTCTGCTATTCTTAATATGTCAATAATGTATTTGTATATCTAAATTATTTTTCATATCTGTGCAATTCGTGATTGTCAACTTAAAATTGTAATCTTGACAGGGGCCTTTGGTCCATATGGAGCACTCACTGGAGCACTGGTGTTGTCCATATGCCTGACGGTGGGATATGCTGGTGCTGTTGGATGGTACTGGTGTAAGAGGAAGTTGGTGAGTGAATTCAATAAAAATCAAATCAAATCAAACAGATCCGTCTTGATCACATGACTATAGAGATCATGTGTACCGCTATAAAAGACAAAATCTGTAGGAGTCAAGCTCCAGGCCTTTTCAAGCCCGCTCCCATGTACTGTCCATTAGATTTTAAATTCTAAAAAAGAAAATAGTCCAAGTACAACAGATCCTGTCCTCTTACAAAACCCATGTCAATCTCAAGAACTCTTGAAACTACTTCATGTCAATGTATTCACTACCATGCAACAACTCACGTCACACAAGAGAATTCACACTGGAGAGAAGCCATACTCCTGTGACCAATGTGAGAAAAGCTTCACTACCATGCAACACCTCACGTCACACAAGAGAATTCACACTGGAGAGAAGCTATACTCCTGTGACCAATGTGGGAAAAGATTCACTCAAATTTCTCACCTCAGGTCACAAGAGAATTCACACTGGAGAGAAGCCTTACTGCTGTGAGACGTGTGGAAAATTTCCAATAGCGCTGTCCAGCTGAGGCCTGTCACCTCCACTGATTGGGCCCTGAATACCATCTTCAAGGCTCAGTTGGGGGAGAAACTGGAGGAGACACATTTTAAAGAGGCAACAGAAACATGGGGCTGTCCAAGATAGGTGACTCTCATTATATATATATATATAGTATAACTTATCAAAAAATAGAATTAAATGGGGTAATAGAAGTAAATTGCCTAAAAATTGTACCTAAGGCCGCTGGCCTTGCGGTCCTGGCACCTAGGCTCATATGCAGCCTGACAGCATGTCGTGGGTTCGAGTCCCATACCCAATGACCTTTGCTGCGTCTCTCTCTCCCTCCTTCCTGTCAGTCTTCACTTGAACTATCAATAAAAGGCAGAAAAAGCCAAAAACAAATCTTTTAAAAAGGTGCTTAAGCACAGTCCTTCAGTGAATGTACTGTACTGAGTTACTTTCCACCTCTGTGTGTACACACACACACACACACACACACCTCTACCTATCTACCTATATCAGCTACTGTAACAGCTAGTCCATATTCACACGTCGGCCATTTTGGAATTTAACATTGCGTTGCTGTGGCAACTGGGGTGGCATTTCATTGATGTAATGGCAATATGGCCGCCGTGTGAATATGGTCTATTGACTTCAAGTTACCTGTTTATCACCTGTACTGAATAGTAGTTTTAGGATTTGTTCTCATTTTCCTAATTTATTGTTTGTTTTTATCTACAGGCATATGTGGTTTGACCATTAATCTATTGTTTCTTTGTTTTTGTCTCCAGAACTGGCTGGTTTTGCCATAGAGGTCGATGAACATGATCAGACCTTCAACCTACATTCTTCCACAGTGTGTTTATGGCCTACCGCTCAAATCCCGATCGGTGCCCGATTTGCAGACCTGGTGAACCATGCAGGGGCTCGGTATGTAACTCCCACAAAACAGGATTTAGATGATGTCATTATGCATTCAAAACAGTGGGCTAATGATTCATTTAGGATGTGCACCCAATGTTAAAAAGTTAATATGGTGAACTTAATCACTACAGGGCTAGTGGATTGGATCGCAACAGCAGCTTTGGAGGACGGAACAGCCTGTTTGGCAGTCTTGGAGCGTCAGGGAAAAAGGACCCCAATACACATATTGCAAGTATAGTTTAAAGATCTAAGACTGTATACCCCCCCTTTTTTTGTTTGTTTGGCATACAGACAGTATTTCCAATTAAGGGAATACCTCATCCCTGTAAAAGTTCAGTCTTTCTGTCCATGAACATATATTTAGTTTGATGGAAGACCTATGTTGCTGTAGCATGTACACTGCCACTGTTGAATATAGAATTGATACTAGACACAAGATTCTGTTCGTAGCACAATAAAATGGCTGTGGTTGTAGCACGTGTCTGATGTCTAATTATTGTCAGACTAATAACATCAAACACACAGGCTGTTATTGTCTCCGCCAGGCCGAAAGACATGGTTCTATGGCTATTGACTTCAAGTTACCTGTTGTAATTCCCTGATTATCACCTGAACTGAATATTAGTTTTAGGATTTGTTATCCTTTTCCTAATCTATTGTTTGTTTTTATAATCTACAGAAATGTGTGGTTTGACCATTAATCTATTGTTTCTTTGTTTTTATCTCCAAACATGGCAGTGGAACACAATGGTTTTATAATAAACGTTGCGGAACGCAATTGGGTGGCTGGCACCCGAAGCAGTCGCTACTCAACCTGGACTCAACCTGTTTGGGGTCCGGAGCGGATCACGACCCTGATTGCCCATACATTGGCCGCATGCCCTGTGTTGATCGCCATGCCGGCGGGCTATAGAACGGTGAGGGGAGGTTAAATACATTTTAACAAAAAATGTCAGGAAAAACGTGTGTATCATACACTATGTTAAATGAAATCCATCTATCCTCTTCACAGCATGTCTTCACTGGACATATGGGATCTGGTCCCCAGCCGGCGGGCGCACCCCCGGCCCCGTTGGGGCACATCACCCTGATCTACAGTCCGACTAATCCAAATAACCAACAACTGGTGAACCTGGTACCAGCAGACGGAGCTCTATTTGTCACAATACTCCGTATATACCCATAATCAATGATTATGGTGATATACGGAGTATTGTGACAATCAACAATACTCCACTACAAACAGTGTTCGACCCACCTGGTCATGCCGTTCCCCACGTCGTGCCGATCTACACTCCCATGAACCCAAACTACGAAGCACTGGTCAACCTTGTACCACCCAATGGACTTGGGTGCCCGATTTGCAGACCTGGTGAACCATGCAGGGGCTCGGTATGTAACTCCCACAAAACAGGATTTAGAAGATGTCATTATGCATTCAAAACAGTGGGCTAATGATTCATTTAGGATGTGCACCCAATGTTAAAAAGTTAATATGGTGAACTTAATCACTACAGGGCTAGTGGATTGGATCGCAACAGCAGCTTTGGAGGACGGAACAGCCTGTTTGGCAGTCTTGGAGCGTCTGGGAAAAAGGACCCCAATACACATATTGCATGTATAGTTTAAAGATCTAAGACTGTATACCCCCCCCCCCCCCCCTTTTTTTTGTTTGTTTGGCATACAGACAGTATTTCCAATTAAGGGAATACCTCATCCCTGTAAAAGTTCAGTCTTTCTGTCCATGAACATATATTTAGTTTGTTGGAAGACCTATGTTGCTGTAGCATGTACACTGCCACTGTTGAATATAGAATTGATACTAGACACAAGATTCTGTTCGTAGCACAATAAAATGGCTGTGGTAGTAGCACGTGTCTGATGTCTAATTATTGTCAGACTAATAACATCAAACACACAGGCTGTTATTGTCTCCGCCAGGCCGAAAGACATGGTTCTATGGCTATTGACTTCAAGTTACCTGTTGTAATTCCCTGATTATCACCTGAACTGAATATTAGTTTTAGGATTTGTTATCCTTTTCCTAATCTATTGTTTTTATAATCTACAGAAATGTGTGGTTTGACCATTAATCTATTGTTTCTTTGTTTTTATCTCCAAACATGGCAGTGGCAAACAATGGTTTTATAATAAACGTTGAGGAACGCAATTGGGTGGCTGACACCCGAAGCAGTCGCGACTCAACCTGTTTGGGGTCCGGAGCGGATCACGACCCTGATTGCCCATACATTGGCCGCATGCCCTGTGTTGATCGCCATGCCGGCGGGCTATAGAACGGTGAGGGGAGGTTAAATACATTTTAACAAAAAATGTCAGGAAAAACGTGTGTATCATACACCATGTTAAATGAAATCCATCTATCCTCTTCACAGCATGTCTTCACTGGACATATGGGATCTGGTCCCCAGCCGGCGGGCGCACCCCCGGCCCCGTTGGGGCACATCACCCTGATCTACAGTCCGACTAATCCAAATAACCAACAACTGGTGAACCTGGTACCAGCGGACGGAGCTCTATTTGTCACAATACTCTGTATATACCCATAATCAATGATTATGGTGATATACGGAGTATTGTGACAATCAACAATACTCCACTACAAACAGTGTTTGACCCACCTGGTCATGCCGTAGGCTACACACACACACATAGATCTTTAAACTACATGAGAGGAAGACCTCCTTCTTTGGTGCTCGGTATGTAACTCCCACAAAACAGGATTTAGAAGATGTCATTATGCATTCAAAACAGTGGGCTAATGATTAATTTAGGATGTGCACCCAATGTTAAAAAGTTAATATGGTGAACTTAATCACTACAGGGCTAGTGGATTGGATCGCAACAGCAGCTTTGGAGGACGGAACAGCCTGTTTGGCAGTCTTGGAGCGTCTGGGAAAAAGGACCCCAATACACATATTGCATGTATAGTTTAAAGATCTAAGACTGTATACCCCCCCCCCCCCCCTTTTTTTGTTTGTTTGGCATACAGACAGTATTTCCAATTAAGGGAATACCTCATCCCTGTAAAAGTTCAGTCTTTCTGTCCATGAACATATATTTAGTTTGATGGAAGACCTATGTTGCTGTAGCATGTACACTGCCACTGTTGAATATAGAATTGATACTAGACACAAGATTCTGTTCGTAGCACAATAAAATGGCTGTGGTTGTAGCACGTGTCTGATGTCTAATTATTGTCAGACTAATAACATCAAACACACAGGCTGTTATTGTCTCCGCCAGGCCAAAAGACATGGTTCTATGGCTATTGACTTCAAGTTACCTGTTGTAATTCCCTGATTATCACCTGAACTGAATATTAGTTTTAGGATTTGTTATCCTTTTCCTAATCTATTGTTTGTTTTTATAATCTACAGAAATGTGTGGTTTGACCATTAATCTATTGTTTCTTTGTTTTTATCTCCAAACATGGCAGTGGAACACAATGGTTTTATAATAAACGTTGAGGAACGCAATTGGGTGGCTGGCACCCGAAGCAGTCGCTACTCAACCTGGACTCAACCTGTTTGGGGTCCGGAGCGGATCACGACCCTGATTGCCCATACATTGGCCGCATGCCCTGTGTTGATCGCCATGCCGGCGGGCTATAGAACGGTGAGGGGAGGTTAAATACATTTTAACAAAAAATGTCAGGAAAAACGTGTGTATCATACACTATGTTAAATGAAATCCATCTATCCTCTTCACAGCATGTCTTCACTGGACATATGGGATCTGGTCCCCAGCCGGCGGGCGCACCCCCGGCCCCGTTGGGGCACATCACCCTGATCTACAGTCCGACTAATCCAAATAACCAACAACTGAACCTGGTACCAGCGGACGGAGCTCTATTTGTCACAATACTCCGTATATACCCATAATCAATGATTATGGTGATATACGGAGTATTGTGACAATCAACAATACTCCACTACAAACAGTGTTCGACCCACCTGGTCATGCCGTTCCCCACGTCGTGCCGATCTACACTCCCATGAACCCAAACTACGAAGCACTGGTCAACCTTGTACCACCCAATGGACTTGGGTGCCCGATTTGCAGACCTGGTGAACCATGCAGGGGCTCGGTATGTAACTCCCACAAAACAGGATTTAGAAGATGTCATTATGCATTCAAAACAGTGGGCTAATGATTCATTTAGGATGTGCACCCAATGTTAAAAAGTTAATATGGTGAACTTAATCACTACAGGGCTAGTGGATTGGATCGCAACAGCAGCTTTGGAGGACGGAACAGCCTGTTTGGCAGTCTTGGAGCGTCTGGGAAAAAGGACCCCAATACACATATTGCATGTATAGTTTAAAGATCTAAGACTGGGGCACATCACCCTGATCTACAGTCCGACAAATCCAAATAACCAACAACTGGTGAACCTGGTACCAGCGGACGGAGCTCTATTTGTCACAATACTCCGTATATACCCATAATCAATGATTATGGTGATATACGGAGTATTGTGACAATCAACAATACTCCACTACAAACAGTGTTCGACCCACCTGGTCATGCCGTACCCCACGTCGTGCCGATCTAACCCAAACTACGAAGCACTGGTCAACCTTGTACCACCCAATGGACTTCTAATGGTCACAATACTCTGTGTATCACTATAATCAAAGATTATGGTGATATACAGAGTATTGTGATACACACACACACTTTTTTCCCCACACACGATTTGCTTGATAACACAAGATAAGGGTGGAGTTCCAGAATAACTAAGTACAGTACTTCAGTGAATGTACTGAGTTACTTTCCATGTTTAATGAACATAATTGGTTTGATGACACACACAGTGAACAGCACTTTTTTTGGCTGACAGCTACTATCCCTCCCGGTGCCCGGGTGACCACCATGCTCGCCCAGGCATGGGTGCAGTGCCCCCAGGTGATCGTAATGGGTGCTATTACAGAGGTGAGGGGAGGTTAAATACATTTTAAGAAAAAATGTCAGGCAAAACGTGTGTATCATACACTATGTTAAATTAAATCCATCTATCCTCTTAACAGGGTGTCTCCAGGGGACATTATTATCATGTGGGTGCGGGACCCGCCCCCCAGTTGATTTTCGTCCAACCCAGCGCAGTTCCGCAATTCCAGATCAACCAGCTACTTCAGTCCATGTAAGCAGGAAATCCGCTGATTCACACCTCTATCACCATAGAGCGTACTGGATAAAATACAGTCTTAGATCTTTAAACTATACACGCAATACACATATTGCGTGTATAGTTTAAAGATGGTCTAAAGACTGTATACCCCCCCCCCCACACACACACACAGTATGTGGTTTGACCATTAATCTATTGTTTTTGTTTTTATCTCCAGAATGCCTGGTTTTCGAATCCACGTTGAAGAATACGGTTTAATGGCAAACTCTTACTCATGGTGTGATTGGGATATAGTTCACATTCCGCCCGCTGCCACATGTGTAGACCTGTTGGTCTATGCAGGGAACCAGTGCCCCCAAA
Organism: Gymnoscopelus braueri; assembly: GCF_963280865.1. Classification (NCBI taxonomy): domain Eukaryota; kingdom Metazoa; phylum Chordata; class Actinopteri; order Myctophiformes; family Myctophidae; genus Gymnoscopelus; species Gymnoscopelus braueri. Next base: position 11,612,419 of record NC_137625.1, read on the forward strand.
TCCTTTTGGGCAATGTGTGGAGAGAGGTGAGGGGAGGTTAAATACATTTTAACAAAAATTATCAGGCAAAACGTGTGTATCATACACTATGTTAAATGAAATCTATCCTCTTCACAGAATCTGTACAGGGGATTTAATCAAGTTCCTGGGGTTAACGCGGTGGGTTAAGACCACCCTTGGTATTTGGCAAACGCACCCATATTGATCTACACCACCAACCCCTTGAATCTGCTACCGAACCACCTGATTCACCCGTATCTGAGCAACAACCCGGGTGCTATGAATAACCTCACAATAGAGCGTTTTTTCCACACACACACACACACACACACACACACACACACACACATTTGATTACAATATTTTTTGATTAAAAATATTTTTGTATTCTTTTTTTATGGGGGGGGCTAGTGAAAGTTGCATAAGTTCTTACTGTAATGGTGTGTGTGATATGAAATGTGAGTTTACAATAATCACAGTAATCCTTAATCATATTCCATCATATTCAAAGGCTTTTGCAGAGAAATTAGACTTTCAAATTAGAGCACTGCAGAGGGCAGGTGTGTGCGTCTGTTTCCAGCTGATGCTCGTTGACGCTCGTTAATGTTATAGGCATCAGAGGCAATTATGCTTTTGCACTGTCAAATAGGCCAACATCTAATCTAAGATTAGTGGGACTCATTCAAATGACCACCAGTGAGTCCCGGAACTCACTTAATTGAAAACCTAACATCATCACTGTATACATATTAGATGTATTAGATATTTATTAGATATTACATTGATATTATAGCTATTTTATTTGATTAGATATGTGATGTTGTTACCTGACAATTAGTTGACTTTTGGTGAAAAGATATGGTACCGCATATGTCGGTATCGGTTGATATCGGAAATTAAGAGTTGGACAATATCGGATATTGGCAAAAAAAGTCAATATCGAATATCCCTAACAATACGTTTATTATTTTTAAATTGAAGGACCTGCTAAAAGTCACATTAAGACTGGTCATTTTACATGTCTGTTTTTATTATGACTATAGAAGTTTTCTGAAGTCTGAACCATTAAAATCAGTTACTTGAAAAGTGTGCTGTCAGGTTTTGCACAAAAGCAATTTTAATAAAATTACTATTGGCACATGATTCATATAGTAGTAGTGGTTTCTGTTTATGACTATGAAATGGGTCTGAAAGATTTTGATTGAAACGTTGTTTAATACAAATAGTTCCAATGGCATCTAAATGTACACATGTGGTTGTAAGTATATGCTTATCGGTGCTGCAAGGATGAGGGGGTACCTGGAAAAAAATCTCCCCTCCAAGGGGTACCTGGGTCAAATGAATGAAAAGATATTGTGATAGGAAACCCCATCATTTGTATTATTTGTATTGTAAAAAAAAAATCAAAATTATCCACATTTTACACTTTTAGATTTTTGTTTTGGTCCATTTTGTGTGGACAGAATGCCTGATTTGGTTTTGAACTTAACTTTGACCATGGATGTACAGTACGAGTGTGACGATACAACAAGTTTCTCTGTAGCTTCAGTGTGAAACTTAGTGATTGAGATTGGCAATGTTTGAGGCTTTTATATTCATGCTAGATTTTGATAATAGAATGTTTTGGATGTTTTTAAAGCATTTCCTGTCATGTTCATTGACTGAAGCATAGATAGCCATATGCCTGTAGTCTTACCTGTTATTCTGATCTATTATGAGAAGTCTGTTTGAATGGATGTCTATATGTGCTGTCTTTAAATTGCATTTAGGATGCGTAATTGCGTATCTGTTGTTGGTTGTCAACACATCCCTTGTCCACTGTGCAATGTATTGACCATATTCACACAGCGGCCATTTTATTCTTACATCATACACACATACTGCCCTAAAGATACACCTTCAGGAGGCTGCAATTCGAAAATGGCCCCTGTCTAAGTCTTAACCTACCCCCCCCTACCCCCCCCCTCCTTCATTTTCCTCTTTTGTATATATATATATTTTTCTCTCTTCATACCTTTATGCATGTCTGTTTTTCTCATTGGACAGGCACCACCATCTTCAGATGGCTCTCAGCAGGAACATCCTCCGGCCCCTGCGATGAGCAGCCAGGAGGACGACGAGAGCTCTGAGAAGGAGGGTTCGTTAGCCAACCCTGAGGTGAGCACCCACGAAGAGGGCACTGACATGGTCTTTGTCACTCAGGTGTATGAGAGTTATGAGTTCCCTGTGTAGCAATGCCACATATGTTTTAAAAAGATATATTGTAACACTCCTAGCTTTTCACAGCAGAAGATCTAAGTTGCTCTCATATCACTTTAGGGTACAGGTTCTAATTGGTTAATATGTATAACTTTGACAGGTAAAGGAGGCAATGCGGACCCGGAAGCTCGCACTCCGGCAAAAAGCCAAGCTCCTGAACAAGCACCTGGAAAAGACGAAAGGCACCCGAACACCGCCACCCAAAGCCCCTACACCCCCCCATTACTCCACCTGGAGCATCGGGAGTGGGCGAGGCAATATCATGCGCCATATACAATTGTCTGATAGCATGAGTAAGTATTTGTTTGTAACATGACATAACTATCTGAGATTGCTGTTCCAAGCTTAAACCCTATTGACATATGTGATATTACAGCAAAGTACCTCGAGGAATACCGAGCGCAATTGGTGGGCCTGGACACCTCGCGTTCAACGTCCCAAAACACCACTTCCCAGATAAGCCGACTGAAGGGCTTCCTTCAGTATATGGCACATTCCCAAACCCGCATAACTGAGTGGAAGTTCCTCGACAACAAGAACAGAATCAGAACGTGAGTATTATTGATCCATCAGGAGGTTTACTTGTTTACGTGTGTGTGTGTGTGTCTGTGAGAGAGAGAGATGAATACATGCAAAAACAAACACAAATTTTCCCTCTCCTCAACAGGTGGGTTTTCAGCCATCTAGCAAAAACGTTCAAAGAGACTCCGAACACAATGGAGCATTACATCCTGAATGTACGGAGCTTCTTCAAACATATGAGGAACATCCCGCCCCAAAACTGCCATCTGAGTGTTCCCCGACTCAACGGACTCGTCAGTTATATGGACAGCTTGATAAAATCCAACAGAAAGGCGAAAGCAGTGAGGAAGCACGAGGTCAAGTGTCAGAAGAAGCAACGGCTGCACAGCAAGGACGACCTCAAGAGGGCAATGGTAAAGAGCAGGGAGGCAATTCCCAAGCTGCTGGGTAAGTCAGTTTCCAACTTGACAGTTATTCTCATCATCACAGGGGATGCATTCAACAATCATTCATGTGGCGTTCTGTGCTTCTGCTTACAGCATCCATGGAGGACGAAACGACAGACACCGGGTATACTGTACACAAGAAGGCCCATTTGCACGGTTACCTTAACATCTACTGGGCCTGTCTTTTTGGCCATCGATTTGGAGTCCATGCCAACATGACCGACGTGGACGTCAAACGGGCAGCGGAGACGGGCGACGACGAGAAGGGATACATTGTGCAAGTAAGTACTATTCAGTAACACTGTAGAGCTACAAGAGTCAATGCTAAAAAGACAGTGTTGCAAAAGCACTCTGTCTTTTTGGCATCACTATCCTTTTATTATCATTGTCCTTTTGGCATCAGTGTCCTTTTGGCACTGTCCTTTTGGACATTACTGTCTTTCTGACACTGTCTTTTTGGCATCACTGCCTTAGCATTGCTTTTAGCATTCTAAGTCCTGTCTGCTTTCTCTCCCTGTGCTCTTTGCCCTCTCTCCATCTGTCTGTCATAATAGGTGATTGAGCACAAGATGGTACAGAAGTACGGTCCTGCAGAAATCTAGTACTCATGGCTAACGCTAAAAGGACATCGTCAAAAAGACATTCATTGCAATTTGGCAATGAAATTTTAATGCAGTGTTTGCTGTTGTTTCAGGAAAAGAAGAGGGAGAGGGTGGCACCAGATCCGGCAAAGTGTTCCGTCCCCGGATGTCCAAGCAAAAAGTATTATGCGGACCTTAAAACCCACTTTCACGGGGTCCACAAAATACAAAACCCAGTGGAAACACTAATCTTCACCAAACTGGCCAGGGGCCATGTCAATATTGAGAAGTGGGCCTGCCCGGTGAAGTCCTGTGCCCACAAACCGGGCGCCAAACTTAAGAGGCACATCAGGGGAACCCACGCCAAACGGTCCCCCGATCCCAAGCGCCAGGAGCAAATTGCGAACTCCCTAATCCATATTGCACAATGGCGAGAGGCCAAGCGGCTTTTTGCGGAGCTGCGGGCCTCGAACCCTGCTATTCCCATCACTACCAACGTTGATTTGGATGAAGACATCCCGGAGCGGGCCGAGGAGTCCGAAGAGGAGGCCGGAACATCAAAAAGAGCTCCATCTTCCAGAGCCCCAAAGGCACAGCCCCCCTCCTATGCCTCCGACTCGAAGGAAGGCGCAGAGAAGGCCACAGCCCCACAGCCCCCCTCCTGTGCCTCCTGCAGGCACCTCAAAAAACTATTAGTTGAGGAGACGAGAGAAAAGCTTAAATACAAGAATTTGTTTTTGGCAGCTTCAGCCAACATGAGGCGGGAGGAAGAGGTCTGTATTCACAAAGCTGATTGTATGACATTCTGTATAGTAGTGTGTATATCTGTCTGCCTCTTATATGTCATCATGATTTGACATTAACATTGCGTTGCTGTGGCAACTGGGGTGGCATTTCATTGATTTAATGGCAATATGGCCGCCGTGTGAATATGGTCTATTGACTTCAAGTTACCTGTTGTAGTTCCCTGATTATCACCTGTACTGAATAGTAGTTTTAGGATTTGTTATCATTTTCCTAATTTATTGTTTGTTTTTATCTACAGGCATATGTGGTTTGACCATTAATCTATTGTTTCTTTGTTTTTGTCTCCAGAACTGGCTGGTTTTGCCATAGAGGTCAATGAACATGATCAGACCTTCAACCTACATTCTTCCACAGTGTGTTTATGGCCTACCGCTCAAATCCCGATCGGTGCCCGATTTGCAGACCTGGTGAACCATGCAGGGGCGCAGTGCCCCCAAATTCTGGTGGGAAATGTGTGGCTGCAGGTGAGGGGAGGTTAAATACATTTTAAAGGAGAATTCCGGACATTTTAAGTGTTATCTTTACCTGGCAACTTGGTGTTGCCAGGTTGAGAAACAAGCAACCAGTGTTAAATCGTTCGGCATTAACGGTAGCCTCTCAGGAACTTTCAGCGCATGTTTGACTATCATGAGACTGCAGTGCCTGCGGCTTTGGCTTCATTAATAATTTTGACCTTTTCTGGAAAGTCCCATCACTCTATCGTGACTTAGTGCACCCCAACGATAATGGCAAAAGAATCCTGGCCAGAAACATCACCCACCACCTCTCAACTGAATGACGGCAGTCAAATCCTACCCCCCCCCCCATAACCAGTCCCCCAGCTTACACAACTCAGATTCCCGTTTTAATTTCTCTTAGACTCTCAGCTACCAATGCACCACAGCCAATCACTAGAAGAGCAAACCTCAGCAATATCACCCCACTCACTCCAGCCCACCAGCCAACCTCACCCTCGGACCCCTTGGGTCCTAGGACCATTAAAATAGTCTTACTCAACGCCCGCTCCATCACTCATTCTTCATTCATCCTAAATGACTATTTCACAGCCAATAGCCTAGACATTTTTTGCATAACGGAAACATGGCAAATGTCAGAGGAGTACGCATCACTTATAGAACTGTGCCCACCACATTGCTCATTCACCTGTGTCTCCAGGCCATCGGAGTTGGTCTGGCACTCGTTTACAGAGACTGTTTTAATTCCAGGGTGGTGAGCGCTGGCTCCTATAGCTCTTTTGAACTTTTAATCACTAAAGTAGGACGCACAAATCCATTTTATTGTATTTTAATTTATCGCCCCCCGGTTTTAGCAGCTCTTTTTTTTCTGATTTCAGCGACCTTTTAACCTGCATAATTAAGTTTCATCTTGCTTCGGGATTTTAATTACCATGTAAATAAGAGCACAGACAGCGCTGCAGTCAATTTTCTTAGTATCACGGCATCTTTTAATCTTGTCCAACATGTATCGGGTCCCACTCATAACAAGGGTAACACTCTTGACCTTGTTTTTAGCTTTGGTTTAACCGTGGACAACATTGTTGCTGAGGACATGGCCACAACAGACCAAGTCATTAGTTTTTAATATATCTTTTAATCCTGATAGTGTGGTCGGAACGCGAGTCAAACGCTCGCACATGATAAATGCCCAGTCAGCGGAGAAATTCTCCGCTGCTTTTAACACTTCACTAGTAGTACCGCCTCCTCTTAATGAAAACAGACATCGATGTTTTAGTCCACTCTTTTAATTCACTGTGCTCAGATATTTTAGATGCAGTCGCCCCTTTTAAATCATGCACTGTCCGCACTTTAAACAAAACTCATGTTGTTAGTCATGAATGAAAACATTCATGACTAACAACATGAAGCAAGAGGAGGCAGACAAACCATCCTCACACACCTCTGGACCAGTGGCCTGTTCTAGTCCTCTAGTTGGGCGGGCAGGGCTCTGGAGCTAGTTAATGGCACCTTCGATCCTGTTCTACGATACCTTTTCTGGCGCTTGCGCTTATTTTGGGTGAAATGTCCTGGCTGACACATTGTCACGCTCTTTTTCTGATTGCTGAATGACCTCATGTTGCACTCCCGGTATTCGCCATCATAGGGTGGGGGTGTTGCGTGTGGCCATGACATGTACTGTATCATTCACTCAATCACTGACTCAATTATTCACTAAACCCCACTGTCTCTCCTCTCACTCAGGCTGGCACACCTGCAGCTGATCAGTGATTGCTGCCGCCCCAATCAAGGCACTATAAAGCCAGCCAGCTTCAGTCCCTCTGGAGACACAGACCCAGCAACAACTCAGTTCCTACACCCCTACTTTGTTCTGGCTAAAAGCCTTTTCTTTAAGTTAGTTTGTTAACTTTAGTTTGGCCTGGAGATGGCCGGCAGTTCCCTGTTTTCGTTTACTTTTTAGTTTAGTAGTGCTATTTTGTTAGGTAGGGAGGGGGGAGCAGCTTCGGCGTCCCTATAGGGGGTGGCCTGGTCCCCCCTCCATTCTATTTAGTTTGCCGGCATCTCCAGGCCTCCTTTTGGTTCATTCATTCAGTTTGGTAAAGTATTTCTCATATTGTTGGTTTCCTCATTTCCACTGTGGGAAGTAATAAAGAACATTTAAACTAGCTCTGCCACTTGGGATGCCACTGTGACTTCAAGAGGAGGCTGCAGGGGCGCTAAATAGGCCCGCTTTGACCTGTATCTAATTCGTTTTTTTTGTTGTGTATATGTACATGTATATAATTATTTTTTATTATTTTACTTTTTTAATAAAGATGACAACCTTTTAACCAAAAAAAAAAAACATTCGCTGTCTACGGCGAGAGTGTAGAAGTGTCGAGCGACGGTGGAAGTCGTCGAACCTCGAGGTCCACCTGTTACATCTCAAAACACTTTTAATTCTATGGTCAAGGCTGCAAGAGCTGCCTATTTTGCCAAATTAATCACCTCCAGCAAAAGAAACCCCAAAGTACTTTTTGACACAATTAACACCATTGTCTGTCCATCACACGACCCTCCTGTATTTTCTATAATTGACTGCAATAACTTCCTCACGTTTTTTGTAAACAAGGTTGTCAGCATCAGAGCAGGCATTACCCCTTCAACTTCCACCCCCCAGTTAGGCCCTAACCACCAGTCTATCTTGGCCTCCTTTGCACCTATTTCCCTACCTCAGTTAATTGAGCTAGTGAACAGCATGAAATCCTCCTCCAGTCCTTTAGATGTCATCCCAACCACCATTTTAAAAGATGTTTTTAGCTCCATAGGCCCACCTCTGCTCAACATCATCAATCACTCTCTGACCTCGGGCACTGTCCCCTCCTATTTTAAACCTGCCACTGTACACCCGCTTTAAAAAAAGCCAGAACTGGATCCCGAATCACCCTGTAATTATCGGCCCATTTCTAAGCTCCCTTTTATTTCCAAAATATTAGAAAAAGATAGTTGCCAGGCAACTTTTAACAGTTTTAAATATCCACAACATTTTAGATAAGTTCCAGTCAGGTTTTAGACAGATGCATTCTACTAAGACAGCGCTTTTAAGAGTATCCATTGATCTTTTAATGGCATCCGATAAAGGTAAATCCTCAATTTTAGTGTTGCTCGATATGAGTGCTGCATTCGACACTTTAGACCACTTTATTTTAATTAATAGGCTCAGGGAGCGGATCACAGGGAGAGCCCTTGATTGGTTCTCCTCCTACCTCACATGTAGAAATTTCACAGTTTCTGTGGGCACTCATGTCAAGCTCTGCCCCCGTCTCCTACAGAGTTCCCCAGGGCTCGGTCCTCGGGCCAACTCTTTTTGCACTTTACATGCTACCACTTGGTTACCTCATCAGCACTTTTAAAGGTATGTCTTATAATTTTTATGCTGACGATATCCAGCTGTATTATTCTTTTAACTCTAAGAGCCCTGATGATTTTAATTTCAATGTTTTGCACAACTGTATGTCAGCCATTAAGGCCTGGATGTCAGACAACTTTTTACAATTGAATGAGGCCAAAACTGAAGTGCTTATTGTTGCCCCCGACAGCATTGTGCCCAAAGAGGTTGAAGGTATGGGGCCCCTTAGACAAAACATCCGCCAGAATCTCAGAAACCTCGGTGTACATTTCGACCAATCAATGCACCTTGATACTCACATCAACTCTGTAACCCGGACATGCTTATTTCACCTCAGAAACATTGCAAAGCTCAGATCCATTGTTTCCCACCCCGAATTAGAAATGATCATTCACGCATTTATCTCATCACGCTTGGACTACTGCAATTCACTTTTCACCTGCCTCAGCAAAACCACCATGGATGGACCGCCTTCAAATAATTCAAAATGCTGCCGCCAGATTGTTAACCAGAACAAACAGAAGGTCCCACATCACTCCAGTCTTAGCCGCCTTACATTGGCTCCCCATCAATTTCAGAGTCAATTTTAAAGTCCTGGTGCTCACTTATAGATCTCTACATGGTCAGGCTCCAAGTTACTTGACCGATCTGGTCCCACGCTATGTCCCAGAAAGGGCCCTAAGGTCTGCGGAACAGGGTCTGTTAAAGACCCCAAACACCAACCTTAGAACCAAGGGTGACAAGGCCTTTCAAGCCGTAGCCCCCAAACTGTGGAATGCTCTCCCCCAAGTCCTGAGAGATGCAGCCTCGGTTGACATTTTTAAAAAACAACTCAAAACGCTTCTATTTGAACAGGCGTTTGTTGTCGTTACATGATTTTATTTTCCTTACCCGTGTTATCCCACCTTTTGAAATTTGTACAGCCTTTTTGTTTTGTGTTGTTTTTATTGATGTATGTAAAGTACTTTGTGAGACTCCTCTGTGAAATGTGCTATATAAATAAAATGTACTTACTTACTAAGCTTAACACCAAAAATGCCCACCCCACATGCTTACTGTACATATTTTTCTTTTTGATTACTCGTTTATATGAGTTTTCGTATAATGTTGTTTGTCTTTAAATGAGTCGATGTGCTGTTTTTGCAAACTGTTAATAAAGTATTCAATCAATAAAATAAAAAAAGATGGCTACTTTATAAAACCATTTGTTGCAAAATTGCCTTCCTATATCCAGGACACCACTCAGGGCCTGACAAAAGTAGCAAATATAGACTATAGGTTCCTGCATTACGGCAACCATGGATGTGGAGTCCCTATACAGCAACCTTGTTCATGATGAAGGCCTGGAGGCCTTGAGACACTTTCTGGGGTCTAGACCTGATGCATCCTAGTGAATTTCTCGTGCAACTTACTGAGTGGACACTCAAGAATAGTTAGCTATTCCAGGACAAATTGTATAAGCAAGAAAAAGGGATGGCTATGGATGCATGTTTTGCACCTAATTATGCCAACTTGTTTTGGGGTCTATGGGAACAACATCATCTTTTCAAACCTTAATCCATTTAAAGACAAAATTGTGTGGTGGGGGAGATACATTGATGATATACTTTTGTTTTTTTCAGGCTCAGAACAAGAGCTTCCAGACTTCCATGCTTATGTGATAGTGTTAATGAAATCCTGAAGTTGACCTTGGAATATACTATTTTACATTTCACCCCCCATGGCTTATTAAGAACATCCCTTATGGTCAGATACAGAGCCTGAGGCGCATGTGAGTCTGATCAGGATTTCCAGACTCAATCTATGGACATGCAGCAGCATTTCAGACAGAGGGTATCAACAACAGACTCTCAATCAGGCCCATGACAGAGCCATGTCACTTGAAAGACGGAATCTGCTCACCTCCAAACCACAACAAGAACAAACCCAGAAACCTTACTTTGTCACACACTATTTGTCACACACTAGCAAAGCAGCTCTTCAGATCAAACACATCATAAACAAAAACTGAGACATTATTTAAAGTCCTAGTTCTCTACAACATGAGGTATTCAGTGAACCCCCAGGAATTAGTTTCAGAAGAGCCCAAACTATCAAAGACAAAATAGTCAGGAGTTACCGTCCTGCTTCCAAACATGACACTGGCTTCACTGACATAAGGGCAATTTGTGTAGTGGTCATTGCAATTACAGTGCAAATATGGTAAAAACTGACACTTTCACAGATGTGTTTAGAAACAAAACCTATCCCATCATAGTTTTATTAACTGCAATACCACCCATGTTGTGCATCGACTTGAATGCACTTGCGGTTGCTTTTTCAAAAGTCTTACAAAAAGGAGACAGAGTAGCTGAGCATAGGTATGCTAGTATTCGTAATGGTAATATGAATTAACCTCTCGCCAAACATTACTTAGAAGCCCAACATGGGAGTGATACAACTTTAAGAGTGTCTAGTGTCTGGTATTGAAGTCATCAGCTCTGATGCCAGGGGTGGGGACAAAATCACACCTCAAACAAAGAGGCATACTGGATTTATACCCTTAAGGGCACCAGTTACCCGGGTCTCAATGAGGACTTTGACCTCTCATCCTTCTTGCCTTGGTTCTGAATTATTGATCAGTTTTTTCCTCTCAAGAGTAGAAGCTGCCCTCTCTCTCAAAAGAAAATATTGACCTGGGTTTCCTGGGTATGGAAAGGTTTTTAAATAGACCATGATTGTGTTCTTGTCCCGTTTAGAATTATATTTTTATGATGGCCCCGAGGGCCAGAGGAAAGATTGCAGGTCCTCACTGGGACACACCTGTGTAGGACTACACCTATAATTAGTAGGCATGTAACGATTTATCGTGAGACGATTGAAATCGATTCAAACTAGTGACGATTTAAATCTGTGAAGACAAAAGATCACCATGCAAACAGCAGAGGGCGCAATCTCGTTAAGACTCCCTTCCTTGTTCACCCTGCGTTCGCGCGTCACTCACTGAACAGGAAATGTGCATCGCATGTAGGCCTACACATGTTTATTTGATTGATGAATGGCCCAAACTATACCGTTTACTGAGAGGACCCCCTCCCCGTCTGACGTTGCCAACAGTCTGATTTAAAGTCTGCAGGGTCAGTGAATCAATCAAATTCGCTATACATCTGAAAAACAGTGTTTAAAGGAGTTTGACTTTGTCAGCGGTCAGATTATTGTTCATTGAACTCTGTAGCCGCACTGAGGCGCTCCAGATAAGCAGTTTTCATTAGAAGCCTATCAGTTGTAAGTTTCCCTTATTACATAAATGTGCCGTTTTGAGTGTGTTCATGTATGCTGAGAATGTAGCATATAGATTAAAAAAAAACATGTAATGACAGGAAACAGTATGGTGCTCAGTATCTATACAGTACTAGTAGAACTACAGTAGTTCACTACAGTAGAGGAGTTCACTTGAAAATAATCATGGGTTTTGCATTAAAAACTGTCTAGGTTCTAGGTCATGTAATTGAGTACTGGGAGAAGGAGAACACCATTCACAACATTTAGCTGCGAACATTCACAAATTTTGTATTCTCAACAAAAGTGATGATTATTGCATTGTGTAAACAAATAACCCCCCCCCACCCACCACAAAAAAGAAAACTCCATTAAAAGTGTTATTTTCACCACCTTTCATTTTGCACCTTCCATTTCCCTACCCTGCATTCACATGCAAACCCACATCGTACGTTTTTCAAGGACCCCTTCCTATCATACAAAAATGTGGTCGCCCTCCGGTGATAACACTGAGGACCCCTATGCTTTTTAGGCAGGGGTGTTCAATGTTTTTCAGACTAAGAACCCTTTAACTGAGAGATGAAGCAGGGACCGACTACATAAAACTGTGCTGCATATTAAACTTTTTCATAGCTTCATAAACGTGTTGAACAGCACTATCATCAGTGTTGTGTAAATCTATGGTTTGTTTATCAACACATTATCTTTTCCATTAATATGTTGGATTCGTAAAACCACTTAAACCCTCAATACTTTGTAATCTTGATCATTGGCACTGTACTTGGTCTACTCCCCCCCCCCTGCTCTTTTTACAACAAACCTCTTCGCTGAAAATAGCCGATCTACAAGCTCACAGCATTGTAAGCTTGTAGTTCTTAAATTCTCTCCAGAATAGGAATGCTAGGGTTCAAGTGGTTAATGTAAAACATTTTTAAAAGTTCCTACATCCCCCCCCACCCCCAGTTTAGAGAAGAGATTATAACAAGATGAAAAGGTGTGTGCTAGAGTGAAAAACCAACATGAAGATGCTGAGAAGTTGGTTTCTTCCTGAGCTGGAACAGTCTTCAACATGTCCACTTCCTCCTGTGTTTCTGTCATCTGGGACTGGTCATCTGCACTCTGGAACAAAACATGAAATTATTTACTAGTGTTTTAACACTGGGAATAAACACAATTTAAAGAACTTAAACAACAGTGTGTGTGTGTGTGTGTGTGTGTGTGTGTGTGTGTGTGTGTGTGTGTGTGTGTGTGTGTGTGTGTGTGTGTGTGTGTCTTCCACTATTACACACCACTTTGATTCAACATTGATTGCATTTAAAGGGTAAGACCACTTTGGTAGAGGTTTGGGTTGTGTAGTTACCTTGCCATGATGTAACCCCAAAGGTGGGCAAGAAATAAAAAATAATTGCTCCATTGATTAGAAATTGATAATTCAAAATATGCTCCTCATTGACTTACATTGTCCGGTAAAACAGCTCTCAAAGTCACTCTTTTAGCACATAAATGAAACCAAACATAGCTGATTCAGGCAATATAGAGCATCACCAAACCCAGTACTGTTTGTTTTTTTAATAAAAATGTCAACTTCCTGTTGATTTTACTATTTGAAGATCTGGATCCGGATCCGCGGATCCAGTCCAGGTTTTCTACTTATTAAAAATGGCAAAATCATCAGGAAGTTGACATTTTTATTTAAAAAAAAAACAGTACTGGGTTTGGTGATGTTCTATATTGTCTGAATCAACTTTGTTTGCATTAGTTTATGTGCTAAAAGAGTGACTTTGGGAGCTGTTTTACCGTACAGTGTAAGTCAATGAGGAGCATATTTTGAATTATCAATTTCTAATCAATGGAGCAATTATTTTGTATTTCTTGCCCACCTTTGGAGTTACATCATGGCAAGGTAACTACACAACCCAAACCTCTACCAAAGTGGTCTTGCCCTTTAAGTCTCTTCTTAAGACTCACCTTTTCGCCTTAACCGACAGCTGAGTCTAACCTCAATTTTATCTCAGCTATGTCTGTTTTTGAGTCTATTGACGAATCCACAGAGCACTGCGGTGTCAGACTCCTGCCACGGTGTGCATTCTGACACGCAGTTATGATTGCGCCAGGGGAGCACTCTGTAGATTCGTCTATACGTAGGTCAGTGGGCTTCGCGTGCACACAGAGGTACATGCTCTATGAATACTTGCCTATACTCTGCTTTCACTATCTCGGTCGCTTTGTACCAATTTCTTTGTTTTGCTTGCATCTATGAATTGCTCTGTTTGCTTGCATTGCCTTGCTCCGTTTGTTCTTTTTAAATTGTGCAGCACTTGGTCAACTACGGTTGTTTTTAAATGTGCTATATAAATAAAGCTTGATTGATCATCACCTCTCTAAACAGGAAACTTCTTCATTTTAAGGACAAGACCACTTGGCCTTTGGTGTTGAGGTCACAAAAGCCAAACGCCAGAGCAGGGAGGCCGTCAAAACGCAGTGACAACACAGAAAAGTGTGTGGGGAGGAATTAAATGGCATAATGCCTAAAAGGGGGTAAAAAAATTATTGGCTACTCTAAATTAAAAATAAATACATCTGTGTGTGTGTATGTGTGTGTCAAGTGTTGATTTCGTTAACGAAACGAAATATGTTCGTCAACGCACATTTTTCAAAGGACGAAGACGAGACGAGACGAGACCACCACCCACATGAATAAACAATAACTGGGACTAAATCATTATGCAATTTCGTTGACTAATAAAGACGAGACGAAAATGTAGTTAAAAAAAAAATTCAAACACAGATTTGTGAGTAGTTAATATTTACCCTGGTATCTGTCACCTTTTTCATTCTCCATGAGAACCACTTACTGGTAAACTTGACCTGAGTTGGCTCTGTACTTAGTTGGACTGCTTTTTCCTTCTACTCCAAATTTGCCAGAAATAGTCGATCTACAAGCTCTACAAGCTTTTTGGCTTATGTTTCCCCTTAGAATATAGATGCTGGGGTTCAACTTCAAGTGGTTAAGTCCATGAGGCACTTTATTTTATTTTATTATTATTTTTCATCTGAGATGTATTTTATTTATTTTAATGCAAGCATTGGTGTGTCTGTGAATTGTTATGGTTTCAAATAAATATACAAGTTTAATCAGAACATGTTCCATGTCTGGATGTATTCCTTAAAATGGTGTTTTTCATCAAAAGGATGAGAGGAAATGCTATGTGAAATATTTTTAGATTAGATGGAAATGTTCTATATTATCTGCTGACAAAAAAAGTAAAAGGGCTAATATAATTATCATGACTAAAACTTGACTAAAATGTCAAACAGTTTTTGTTGACTAAAACTAGACTAATAAAAATAAGTTTTCTTGGACTAAGATAAAGACTAAAATGCTCGACCTTTAGTCGACTAAAACTAGACTAAATAAAAATAAGTTTTCTTGGACTAAGATAAAGACTAAAATGCTCGACCTTTAGTCGACTAAAACTAGACTAAATAAAAAAAGGATGAGTTTGACTAAATGTGATAAAAACTAACAGCCGTCATTGAAACTGGACTAAGACTGGACTAAGACTAAAAAATAGCTGACAAAATCAACACTGGTGTGTGTGTGTGTGTGTGTGTGTGTGTGTGTGTGTGTGTGTGTGTGTGTGTGTGTATATATATATATATACACACACACACACACATTTACTGGTCAAAAACATCTCAACTCCACTTGAGCTGGATTTGGGTAAAGTGATAATATAATGACACATGCAAGTATCTGACAATGTATTAAGTCCCAATACCAACTTTGATGAGGCATTATTGTGTTTGAAAAACATGTTCTTTATTCATTTCCTGAAAAGTTAATATTAACTAACAGTGAAATACATAAGTATTTCCTTCCTGTGCAGTAAGAGAGATAGATCCCTGTCACATTAAACAGGATACACACCATCTCAGTGACTGTAGTTGGTCTCCTCTGTTGCTGTGACGCCTTGTAGATCACACCTGAAGACACCTTGTAGATCACCTGAGGTTGTAGAAGTGATATGTGGGGTTATCAATTCAACTTTTTGTGTTAGACATCACATGAATACAATTCATCATAGATTGTAAAACATGCCTTTACTGTAGCAAAATTGATTGATTTTACATGTATTAACTACTTCAATGTAGTCTATGGCAAATGGCAAAAATAGCCAATCCACAAGCTCACAAAGCGACGAGTTGCGACGTGCTGTGAGCTTAGAAATCCTTTAATCGGCAAGATTTACTCAATGTTCACCTATTACGAGTTTACGGCATGCCTAGAATGGGGTAGCTAGGGTTCATGTGGTTAGTACGTTTTTTGGCTTGAGCTTGTTACTCACACATCACCAATATATACATTTCTTCAAAAGAACAAAAATCAAAAACAACATAACGCAAGTAATACATACAGGTTTTACATTTATTCATAATATATAGTTACCTTTTTATTTGGAGGTGGTTTAGATCTGACCGCATTCTCTCCATCACCGGGAACAGCAGAAGCACGATTTGGGTATTGGGCTTCGCATTGACAAACTGCTGAAAAAACAGAATAAAGAATAAAAAAAGTGCTGTAAGTGATATTTTTTATTAAAACAAAAAAGGTTAAAGCTCTATATTCTGTTATTAATCACTGCTATAGTGTTTGTTCAGGAACAGTGTCTCCTCTCCCCATCTCTCCAACTCTTTCATAAACAGAAAATACATTTTCAGGTGGGTCACCAATTTTATCAAACCAGGAAGATCACCCAGTTATCAGTTTCAATTTTATATTGTTCTAATTCCAATATGGCTGCTCTTTTTTCTTTATCATCACAATTTCACATAATCCTGTAATCTGTAAGAGGGCTCGCCTCTGATTGGATAACAGGAAATCATCCTGAACTGAAAATGTATTTTCTGTTTACTAAAGAGCTGGAGAGAGGAAACAAACACTCTTGCTATATACAGTACAGCTATTTTAAGACCAATTTCATTTACAGCTCATTTAACTTGTAATCTAAAATGTCAAACCCACTTTATTTTTGCTAAAGCTTGCCTATAACATTATTTATTTTGTGAGAAGCAAGCATTTTGGTGTTAGAATAATTGCAGGTGGTCATTTGCACTGGCAGGAATACTTATATCCTTATTTCTAAAGCCCAAATGTAAAGCTCACCTGACATTGCTGTAGTCACAGAAGATGGGTCTGTATGTTTCTCTCTGTCTGTTGTTTTTACCACCTTGTGCCATGTTGTGGCAAAGCTTGTGGAGGACTGGGCTGGTACACTGTTGATATTTAGGTCTTTCCACAGTTTCCAGAGGTCCATGGTATGAAAGATGGCCACAAAACCCTGTGGAGCTGTATGAGACACACAAATGGAGTAATGGACAGGTGGGTTAGGTTGGTGCAGGCTAATTAATCACACCTGTCAATTAATTTAGCCATTCATTATTGTGTAACACAGTGCATGTTAGATTAAGGCCTAGACTTAGGCAGCCTTTAGTTGGTTGAGTTAAATGGAACTCAATAAACACAAAGGTTTACCCAGTCAGGCTGTCAAATGAATGATAGTTTAAAATCATAGTACAATTGTACTGATCTTCATTATAAAACTGTTTAGAAGAGCAATAGATAGAATGGATTCATAATAAAATATAGCAGGGCACAATATACTGATCACAGGGACCCTGGGCAATACAGTGAACTTGTTGTTATAATCCTATACATAAAACCCAGTTGGCTCAATGAATACCCTTTCAGTGATCATACACTCAACACTCATAAGGGAAACAGCCAGGCAGACAAAATATAATAAATAAAAAACACAAAAGTACAAAACCATAAACTAAGGGACAATTAACAGTAAAGGCAGTGGCAGACGCAACACCTCTGAGATCTGTTAAGTTAAATAACATATCATTCATAATACTACACCAGCAGCAACTCACAGCTCACAGCCGTTGCCAAACCCTACATAAACAAATACGCCATTACATTAATTCTACGCAGTACCATGCAAGTTAAAATGCACAACTCAATCAATAAACGGTACGAAATCGTGGTATTCATAAATGTTTGTATACCCGCAGTTCCTCCCCAGCCAAGCTTGACGGCACCTTCATCCAATGCAATGCAATCACCTCACTGCAGTTACCATACCAACCCCAATCTGAGCCCATTAAGCTGCAGCTGTGAGCTGGAGATACGAAATTTAACAGCCATTCTAGATCTAATCTAGCCATGGAGCCGTTTGTTCCTGGTTTTCGATTTTTTTACATTTACAACTCTCACATGTACATAAACGTTCAGATTTCAAATATAAAGTGCTTACCCCCATGCCACAGATGTTACAAGTTGAGCCGGCAAATGTCTAAGTACCTGTATATTCCGTATTGTTCAATAAAAAGCTTTTAAATCCGATCGCCAGCCATTTTCTCCAAATTTTCTTTGATGCTTTGAACTATGCGATACTACTGGTTGGGAGGTGTATTGCACTCTGATACAATACAAAAAAATAGAACATGACCGCCGATCGGATTAAAATTATTTTTATTGAACAATACGGGAGATACGGGTACTTATCGCGGGCCGGCTCAACTTGTAACATCCGTGGCTCGGGGGTAAGCACTTTATATTTGAAATCTGAACGTTTATGTAGATGTGAGAGTTGTAAAAAAAAAAAAATCGAAAACCAGGAACAATCGGTTCCATGACTGTCATGATACGACATTAAATCTGAACGTTTATGTACGTGTGAGAGTTGTAAAAAAGAAAAAATCGAAAACCAGGAACAATCGGTTCCATGACTGTCATGATACGACATTCGTGTTTCAGGGCTAGGTCTAATCAATCAACTAACAAAGTTGGTTAGCACTATGCTTCACTACTAGCTGCTGAAGGTTAACTTGTAACAGTGAATGAAGACCTACCCTGGTTTACAGGAACAGTGTTCATCATAATGTCGTTGTCTTGTGGTTGTAAAGCCTGGTTGATGCTTCACTTTTACATTGTCACCTGTACTAGGCTTCAGCATCCATGATGTTGATCTCTTTTAACCTGTTTCCGCTGCTGAGACACTTTGACAACCTGGACATGTCCTTCAAACACATAATGTACACTGTTCTGTCTTCTTCTATTAAAGAAATGTATCATTTTACTCCAATAGTTGGATAATATTTCTTCAGGGAGTTCAGCTACAGAGGGCTGTGTTCTGCTGGCGACATCAACACAGACCCATTGAGAGAGATCACAGTACTGTAAGCGCCCCTGTGTGGAGAACTCCATCTGTTACATCCAGTGTGTGAATGCATCTCTGTGATTGGTATCTGAGCCATAGAAGTTGAATTTCGTAGAGGCAGGATTGTTTTCCTGCAGATAAAACACGACTTGGACCTTGTAAGAACAATATTAAGTTTTACAGTCAAATCCCCTGTGTTAAATTGACTGAGAATGTACAAATGAGACCAAACCGAAGGGTCCATTTGGTAACGTGTACACTTCCAGAGTTAACAGATAGATAAATTAACACTGAAGAGTTTTGCTGTGTAGAAAAATAGGTTGTGCTCATGACAATATGTGTGACTATTACTTTATTATTTCACCCTTAGCCTTTTGAGACCTATACACTGTTATTATCTAGAGCAGCGATTCTCAAAGTGGGGTCCATTTCTCTTAATACATATTAATTTGGGGGTCCTTGACATGAAAAAGTTTGAGAACCACTGATTTAAAGAGCAGCCTAAAGCTTTTAACAGTTATAACGTCATAACCAATGTGACAGTGTGTGAACATTATGAAAATGTTTTACTCAACATGCAATTTCTATCGGTGAAAACATTTAAAATGTCTACTTTCCGCTTTCTGCAGTGAAGAAATAAACTGTTTTGTTCTTAAAAGTAAAAAATTACGTGTTAGTGTTTTGTAAACATTGTTTATTTAAATAACATAATACACAATGAATGCTTGTGGCTCGAGTAAAAATAGCTGTTTTACAAGCCATCCTGATTTTAAAGATGAATGTTGTGCTATTAGAATATAATGTTTTAGGTTGTACCACAGGAAATAATGTACTGTATAGTAGCTACTACAGTAAATAGTATAGATGCATACTCAATTCAGGTAGTTTTATAGTATTCAGCTACATTAGTAGATACTAGACAGTATGAAAATAGCATAGTGTAGTGTGTAGTATCTAGTCTAACCCTAGGCTACACGTATATGGATCTTTTTGTAAACGCACATTTTGGTGTGCGTTTGGGCCTTTTGGCCACACGCAAACGGTGTTTTTGGCCGCTAAAACGGATATTTTTGTAAACGGATAAACAAGTGAAGGTTTTCCAAAAGATCCGTTTCAGTGGATCTGTGTGGACATGCAAAACGGAGCGGCTGTGAAAACGATGACGTTATCGCGCATTCGCACATGGTCATTATAATAATAAATAATATAATAATACATAAACACCAGACCGCTCATGGTCATTATAATAATAAATGAAGAGATAAAGAGCAACACTTACAGTCTATGAAACAAGGCACGCTCATTTATGGCAAAATAATGTCATAATTAATAATAAGACAGTGGTGGGAAAAGTAGCTCATTCACTGTGTGACGAAAACCCTCTTTCTCTGTGCCGAGAAAGAGTGCCGAGTAGCGCACACGGCACGCACACGGGTTGAATGTGGGGTCTGTCGTCCTAAAACACAATCGCCCCGGGTCAAAATCCAGCGACCATGGAGCGGCCGCGGGTGGCCCGCTCAAAAGGTGCGTGGGGCGGGGAGTTTTGGGACGATGGAATGAATTGATGAAGTAAAACTCATCTGTTTGCGTAGCCCCTACGGAACCTCTCCCTCCGCTGTATAGCTCATCTCGGAGCTATACAGCGGAGGGAGAGGTTCCGTCGGAGCTACTGTTTGCGTAGCCCTGAAACATACATGACTGTCATACCATGACAGTCATGGTGCTTAGAGTCCCTGCTTTATGGTGGTGTTCGATTTGTTTTTTACATTGCCAACTCTCACATGTACATAAACGTTCAGATTTCAAATATAAAGTGCTTACCCCTGAGCCACGGACGTTACAAGGCGATCCGGACCGCGATAAGTACCCGTATCTCCCGTATTGTTCAATAAAAAGCATTTTAATCCGATCGCCGGCCATTTTCTAAAAATTTTCTCCGACGCTTTCAACCATGCGACACTAATGGTTGGGGGGTGTATTGCACTCCGATACATTACAAGAAAAAGGAAAAAAAGAAAAGAAAATGTCCGGCGATGGGATTAAAATGCTTTTTATTGAACAATACGGGAGATACGGGTACTTATCGCGGTCCGGATCACCTTGTAACATCCGTGGCTCAGGGGTAAGCACTTTATATTTGAAATCTGAACGTTTATGTACATGTGAGAGTTGGCAATGTAAAAAAAAATGAACACCACTATAAACCAAGGACTCAGCGTCATGTGAACCATGGCAACTGTTTGCGCTGGAGCTGCGCCCTAATAATGTTGTTTTCGTTTATGTTCACGTATGCTCAGTGGTGATGCTATTAAAATAATGCAGCTATTGCAGTATTGGGCCTTAACATGTGATTAAAAATATGTATAGGCTATATGTATTTGGCCCCTCATATATAAAATAAATGTAGATATAAAATCTGATATAAAATTGAAACTTGCAGCTGATCAATGCGTTTCTGCGTCTACGTGTGGACAGGGATTTATTTAAATCTTTGGCATGTGGCCAGGGATTCTTTTCAAAAACGGAGGACTAAAATATCCGTTTACAAAAAGATCCATATACGTGTAGCCTAGGCCTTAAGTTCTACAATAACACAGCACTAAGTATTCTGAAATGGGTACGACTCGCATCCTGACAACGGGTACTCTTACAACAGGTATTGCATAACTGCAGTGGTTAGCAAAGTAAATCATTGTTTAGATTTGCCAGTAGACACTATGAGAGCAAATTAATTCATGGGTCTTTAAGTTTAAAATAAACTGTTATAATTATTACAATTCAAACTTCAAAGTGTGAATAATTCAGTAAAACAGATTAATTGCTTGCCTAGCAAAGTTGTTTGTATGAAGTTAACTGCTCTATGCTTAGCCATACAATCGTACCTTTCTGTTTTTCATTCATCAAACCACTGGCGGGCAAATACAGTACCTTAAGACAACCATACATATGATCAAAATGAACATAGACTCAAGCGTTGTTGCATGTGTGACACCAAATACCATTTATTAGGGCTTTACAAAGACTACAAAATCCTCCAGATGATTTAAATCACTGTCTCTGTCTATTTACATGATATGTTACATACAAATGTACAAAATATAAAACATTTACGGACAAATGTTTCACTCAAAAAAGAACGAAAAAAATCTCTCAAACCGGAGTAAATGCTATGGTTTCATTTGAGATGTAATTGCAAGTGTAAAATGTGCCAGTCGATAGTACAATGGCATACACTATTACAGTGTAAAACTGAACCGATCGATGGTATAGGTCTGCAACAGAAGAATAGCAAGAAGGTATTGTGGGACAAATGTATTACATTTTTAAACATACTTTAGGTACCAACTAGGTTATAATTCCATCATCAAGGGTAGCACACCCATGGTATGTAACAACACATCCTTGCAAAGGTAAGGCTGCCAAAGTTAACCAGCAATGTGCCAAATGTGAGAGACTTGGCTGTAGAGACACCTGCAAAGCTGAATGTAGGTAGGATTGTACAGTATAAGATTGTCCTGAGGTTGTGACAATGTCATCAGCTGACTTCTTGGTCTCTGGTAGGTTTTACTTGAACAGTAGCACCTGTTGGTTGTTACAGAATTATACAGTACGGCAGCAGGTTAGCCTCTTTACCTCAGACAGCGATGAAACCTTGTGTTCAGA
Source organism: Gymnoscopelus braueri (assembly GCF_963280865.1). Taxonomy (NCBI): domain Eukaryota; kingdom Metazoa; phylum Chordata; class Actinopteri; order Myctophiformes; family Myctophidae; genus Gymnoscopelus; species Gymnoscopelus braueri. The sequence continues at coordinate 11,635,027 of NC_137625.1, forward strand.
TGACAGATGAAGAGCTTATAGGAATTGTAAGCATTCCTATGGCCATAGAAAATATTATTGGATGATTAGAGAATACTGTAAAAGTGCCTATTTCTGTTGTCTTGGTCAGTGATTAAGTTGAAACAGCTAAGTAATGTTGCAGAGTAAAAAAAAAAGTTTCACACTGTACACATCATATGCCTCCTGTATAGGCATAACAACCAATCACAAGACATACACCTGTTTCTGACAGTGTGTTGAGTTTTTGCATGTCATTTTTCTCTGTTTTCAAAGTACACTATATATTTTTTTGTCAGCGGGTTTAAGCATAATGTAACATCAAACAGGGCAGAATGCATCTTTGATTCACTGTGCAAGACTTGTATATTTACAACCCACCCCTTCTCAACTGTGCAAAACCAACCCACTCCTTAAACAAAGCAAGGACAATCAAAATTCAAAATGGCTTACGTCCAATACACGCATACATAAAAGTAAAAGTTTCTGTTCAGTATATCTCCTTTTACAAAGCTCAAAACATGCTCTTAGGGTTAGAAAACCAAACGGGTTGGGTTGTGCTCATGTCAGTTCAAGTGAACCCAGCTCAACTGGGTGAAAACAAGAACTAAAAAATATCCCACCCCCTTTTAAATCTTTGTACAATATTGGTCAGCTTTGATTTCAAATACAGAACGATCGCTATCTGCTTGTAGACTCTTACTGTCAGAAACAAGAATGGGTGGTATGGAGCAACGACTTATAAAATAAATGAGGCTGCTTTTCAGACTAAACATACACTCTAAAATCCTGAGTATTAATTTCCTGTAACTCAAAGTGTACAAATACAACCAAACAGACCCTAGGGGTCACATTTAGTTAAATTCCTACACTCTCCGAGTGTGATTGGATAAATTAACACTCAGGTGTGTAGTTTAGAGGGTATCAAGAAGACTCACTCCAAAACCAACTCACCCCATTGCTAGGAAAACTCACTCCGGAAAACTCACCCCACAGGGTAGGAAAACTCACCCCCAAGATTTTCGGGGGTAGGAAAACTCACCCCAGGACCTGAGAAAACTCACTCCGGAAAACTCACCCCAATGGTTTTTAACTTTGAGCTTTCCATTTTCACATAATGCTTGGGGTAAAACTTTTTCAGTCATCCGCGGACTTCTTTTTTTCGCCGATAAAGTATAGTTTTGGACCATGACGGAGGCGCGCCGACTCAGCAGACCTTGAGGCTGAGGAGTTGCGCCGGAGCGCCTCCAGGCGCGAGTGCCTGCAACGACCAGCCGATGGTCTGCTAGTCGAATCAGCGCCGTCCGAGTTATGTACGATAGGGACAGAATAGTAAATATTTTTGGTGGGGACTGCGTTTGCCCCACTCACTGCGTTTGCCCCACTGACTGCGTTTGCCCCAACTGCCACTCAAAGTGACTACTGGCCAATCACAGTGCGTCTCCCCCGGGGTGAGTTTTCCTACCCCCGGGGTGAGTTTTCCTACCCCCGGGGTGAGTGTTCCGGAGTGAGTTTTCTCAGGTCCTGGGGTGAGTTTACCCACCCCCCGGGGTGAGTGTTCCTAGCTCCGGGGTGAGTTTTCCTTTTTGAGTTGGGGTGAGTTGGTTTTGGAGTGAGTCTTCTTGTATTCGTTTAGAGACTCTCGTGTACTGTAGCACACTTTAAGAATAAGCACCCATTGAGACAAACATGAACCTACATTTGATTCAACGCATAGCAGGAAGCACATGTCCTGCCAGTGACATCACATCCTCCCAACCACAGCCAACTGGAGGCGAGGACGTCTCCCAAACATTTGCACATTTAAGGCAGTGAGAGCGCACCCATATTTTTGTTCCCTTATTAACATGGCCCTCGGTCTTAACTAGCAATCAACGATCAGATCTGGGTTTCATTTTAATCATAACTGGGTGCCAGATGGGTGGGGTCCACCAATAAAATGTGGATGTTTAGAGGATCAGATATTAGCCAATATACAATATATTGTTTGGACATGATCTGAATTCTCACACACACCGACCATCTGGGACTCAAGGTAGGTTAAAACAAGCACTGAAGATTTTTTTTGCAAATAATACTTGACCCAGACATCTATGATCCACAGGCGCCCCCTGTCGGTCTCTTAGTGCATTGTGTACAGAGAAGTGACACTGAGTTGAGCAGTGTGAAAAGTTTACAACAAAACTAAAGTTCTCAACCTTGGTCGGCTGTGTTGTAATGGACGCACCTGTGTGTGTGTGTGTGTGTGTGTGTGTGTGTGTGTGTGTGTGTGTGTGTGTGTGTGTGTGTGTGTGTGTGTGTGTGTGTGTGTGTGTGTGTGTGTGTGTGTGTGTGTGTGTGTGTGTGTGTGTGTGTGTGTGTGTGTGTGTGTGTGTGTGTGTGTGTGTGTGTGTGTGTGTGTGTGTGCGTGCGTGCGTGCGTGCGTGCGTGCGTGTGTGTGTGTGTGTGTGTGTGTATGTTTGGCAGTAAATCAAACGATAAACATTGGCACTTGTCCATTTTACTTCACAGTAGTGGTTTGGCCGGATGACACAAGCAATGCGCTGTTGTTGTGCTTGTTGCTGGCATGTGGGGGCAGAGAGGGGTCTTGGCAGTGCCTGAACAACTGAGGAGGTTTAGGGCACAGAACCAGCATCACATGGCTTAACTGAGGTCTGAGTTGAGGGCAGGAGGGAGGCATGCCTGGTGTGTGTATGCACACAGTATACTGTATATATGCGTGTGTGGGTAATTTGTGTGTGTGTGTGTGTGCACAGCACCTCTGTAAACCAAAGAACAAAACAAAAAAGAATTTGCACCCCACTGTAAACATCTTACGATAATATAACCGTGATTAAAGAATACACCCAGTCTCATTAGTGTCTGACGATTCACTCTCGTTTCCTCTGGCGTTGCTTCAGAGTGGGACACTCGCACTAGACGGACCTGTGCCTCGTAGTGGCAGAGACTGGTGTGTTGGGGGTGGGGGGGGGGGGTGGGGAGTGGTGGGGTATACAAAGGCGTTCCCTCTGGGGTCGTGCGGGCGTTTCACCTAGCGCGGCGGCTCATGCCTAATTTATGCTCCGTAGCAGAGCGGTGGCGCGCGCCGAAAGTAGCAGACCTATAAGCTCAGGACGCGTCGCATCTAGCTTGTAGGTCTGCTACTTTCGGCATGCGACACCGGCGTGTCACAAAGCACGAATGGGGCTTCAGAGTGCCGACTCCAGCGAGGAATCCAGCTGGTCGTCATGGTGACTGGTGCTGTCGCTGTCACAGCTCTGTGTGCTGGAGTAGTTGGCTGCTTCCTGGAGCCGCATAAGCATGTTCATCTGGAAACACACACACACACACACACACACACTTTAATAAGCATGCCTCTGTATTAAGTATGTAGTAAAAAAAAGGAATACTGAAAAGTAAAAAAAACTTTTTGTTAGTATAGAAAGAATATGTGAAAAATCATGTCGACCTCAGTAACGAAACCGCTAATGAAAAACGATGTGCCCTCCTTAATACATGACTGCTAATAGTCTATATAAAGCACTGTAGTTGGTACATTAGATGACATGAATTGGTCCTTACCAACGGGTCTCCTTCAGTGTCACTCTGAGAGACCTGCTTGGAGGAGGCCCCCTCTTTGGACGAGCTGTAGCCATCGTAGCCCACGTCCTCCGGCCGCAGCTCCAGCAGCGACTGGCCGTCCTGCTGCCGGGAGGCGGGGCTCCAGGGGTACGTGTCATTCACCCATTTGGAGGGGTCCTCCCACGCCGCCCTCTTGCCATACAGCTGTGAATGGACAAAGGACAAGGGAATGAAAAATGATACTGTAGGTAGGTCTACTACCTACCGCTAAACAAAAGCTCTTCTATGCATATACGGTAAAATCCTCAAGTGTGAATTTAAAGGTGAATTAAGTGATTACGTATTTTTTTTGTTAGAATAAGTGTTAAATAGCTCTATATTCTGATAGTAATCATTGCTATAGTGTTCAGTAACGGGGGTTTCCCTGTCTCTCCAGCTCTTTAGTAAACAAAAAAAATGCATATTCAGAAGGCGATACCAATTTGATCCAATCAGGAGAAAGAACTCATACAGGATACAGAGTAAACAAGTTAAATCGTAAGTGATGACACAAAGAAGTGTTCAGACAAAATTGAAACGGGAACACTAGACAATTGAAACTGATGAAGGGGTACTCTCTCCTGATTGGATGAAATTGGCAATCCACCTGAAGATGTACTTTATGTTTCTTATCGAAGCTGATGAATGGGTACTCTCTCCTGATTGGATGATATTGGCAACCGGGCTGAATGTTTTTTAAATAAAAGAGCGGGAGAGAGTCAGGGAGACCCCCGTTACTGAACACACACTATAGCAATGATTCCTATCAGAATGTCCGGGTAGCTCAGTCGGTATAGAGCACTAGCCCTTCGACCACAAGGTCATGGGTTTGATCTCAGGCACCGCCAACTAAGCGTATGAGTAGCACGGCCTAGGTGCGGAGGGTTGTGCGCTAAGTACTGGGAGCTGATGGTAGGCGTTGCGCTCCACCTCAGCCAAAGAAAATGAAAATATACCAGTTATTCTACAGAGTATACAAATGTAACATTGGTACGCTCTCAAAAGTTAGACATGAGTGGGCCTGCACTGACCTGAAGCCCTTCCCTGACGGCCTCCAGGAGGTAGGGTACCAGCGAGTAGTTCCACAGGTCCGTAAACCACACCCGTGAGCCTTCTGCATCCATGGGACACGACAGGAAGAGACGGGGACCTGGATTGATGACAAAGGAAATAAGTTTGTTTGGAAAAGGAAAATGTACATGAATATGAGGCACCGCCAGACACGAACTGGATCTGTACTGTATGCAACACAATGAAACCACACAGTACACAAGCTTACACCACCTACAGTATTAGGCTCATATAATACTTATACATACAGTATAGTGTGTTGCGAAACCATATTGCTAATATGTGTAGGAATGTGTCCGAGGATACAGTAGTAATAAATCATGGTGTGTGTGTGTGTGTGTGTGTGTGTGTGTGTGTGTGTGCGTGCGTGTGCGTGTGCGTGTGCGTGCGTGCGTGCGTGCGTGCGTGCGTGCGTGCGTGCGTGCGTGCGTGCGTGCGTGCGTGCGTGCGTGCGTGCTCGTGTGTGTATGTGTGTGTGTGCGCGTGCGTGCCTGTACTGTATGTGAGGACTAACCTATGGTGACATCAGAGGAACTGTGCGCCTCTAGGAAGCTGTTGATGTGCTGCCAGGTCTTGGGGATCCAGTCAATGATCTTGATCAGATCATTGCTACGCATGTTCTTGGCGATCTCCGTTTCGACCAGCTTCCGCCTCAGGAAACGGCCAAGAAATCCTTTCACTGGCTCGGTGTGGTTGGCACACAGCACCCACCTACGGCGCACAAGCACAACCATTAAGCCTAGTTTCAGCAGCGTTGCATCTTTTTTGTTCTGGGTATTTTTGGAACATGAATATGTATCGTCTCTGTCGGGTGGATACCTCCTCACATGTCCAAAACTGTTACTGTTCAGGATTCAAATTCAAAAATAGCAAAAGTAGCAGACCGACAAGCTCAAAATGCAGCGCGAAGCGACCCATTTCGAGCTTGCAGATCAGCTACTTTTTAAGAGGTTTCTACCCGAAAGCAACGATATACCCCTATACTAAATCTGGAAAACAAGCAGTAAAACAGACAGATAATGATGTGTGTCCCTCTCCTCCTTCAGGTGAACTCGACTTTTTTCTAAAACAAATTAAATGTTTTAAAAAGAAGCTACGAGTGCACCACTTATGTGATATTTACCCAGCCCTAATAGCTTATGCTGCCTTTCATGAAACAATGGGGCTAATTACCTATACTGTATAATAGAAATCATTATAAATTAAAACATTTTAATTTCTGGTCCTCATCTGGCCAGGGATAGGTTTTCCCCAATGTCAACTGATGTGCCATGCCATTAACTTGTAAAATATGCTAAGCAAAAATTGCCTTCACCTTGAGTGTGTGTGTTATAGTCCAGTCATGTTCATTTACAAAAGCTAATTATCCAAGTGAATTAATTAGAACCATCCATGGGGTGGAATAACCCTTTAGCGGCTATAATCTATGAGCTACAAAGAGCAAATGCACTGCAGTGACAGTTAAGATGTTACATGAGGAAAGAAAAGCCACACATTGTTACTCAGCATTAGCATCATTAGAATTAGGACTTCCAACCCTTCAGAATGATTGCGATAATGTTGAAATAATTAAGCAGAAAAACAACATGAGCAATATATTATATCATTCACCAATAATTAACAGTTAATTGTATCTGCTGCAGCCAGTCCAGTGCAAATGAACATAATGAAACACATTCATCCTGTTTTATTTATTTTTGGTTTGTTAAAGTATGTATCTGTTACCAACCTGAAGTTGTGATGTAGCTCAAGGTTAGGAGAAGAAGACACTCCCTGGTTCATGGTTCCTATAACATACGGACTGGACGAAGACACAGTAGAGCAACACAAAAGTGTGGTTAACATCAGAGAAGCAACTGTCTATTAAATGGCAGAGATGTCAACAAGTCGTCAGTTTGAAAGCATAATGTTGCTGTCGGCCATAAAACTTTTTGTTTTTTTGTAAATGAATGCCCAATTTCATTGTACAAGAGTGTCACGCGAAAGTATCAGAAATAGCCCAGATACAAGGTCTCCACCCAACAGCAACAATAAGCAAGTCCAAGTCTGTAAACCTCAAGTATAAAGCAACTACTAAGTATTACATACCAAGTCTCAAGTATAATACAGCAATTCTCAAGAAATACATAGCAAGTTGCAAATTATATTACTTAGCAAGGCTCAATTATTACATAGTAAGTCTCAAATTCCTTTTAAGTGCCCATACCTGGCCAATAAACAGATTCTGATCCTTAAGTATTATACACAGTAGTACATCTCAAATAGTTAGTTAGCCTCAAGTATACATAATACATCTTTCAATTGTCGCTGTGGATAAGACCGCCTGTTGTTATGTAAATTGAAATAATGAAGCATGCTGGTAATGTTCAAGCTACCCACCATTTGTGGTATTTGCAGTTGAGGAAACCGTTGAATATGTCACTGAGGGAACCAATGTGATGAAGGTTGTCCAAGATGACCACGGTGGGAAGCTCTGTCTCACTCTCCTCAGAGTTACACTGCTCAGCCAGGTTGCACAGGTACTGTCGCAGGTCCTGGGCACGCACGCACACACGCACGCACACGCACACACACACACACACACACACACACACACACACACAGTTATTATCTGTGTTTTTTGAGTAGTGCATGGGTATGTGTGTAATGAAAGAATTATGGGGTCAATGTGATATCCAGCCGAGCCAGCTACCGGTGCTGAAACAGTTAACCTCATTAGTCTAGTCATTAATTGCCTCTATAGCCAAGGCTACTTAAGGCTTCTGTAAGCAATCATAGATCATTAGCAGCACTTTGTGTTAATCTGAGTGAGGATCTTGATGACCTTTCTACTTTCAGTGTATTTGCTCTGATCTGATCTACGTACGTTTTCTGTTCTTTTCCACCTTGTAAACTGAGTCACGCACCCAAAATAGCAGGTTGTGAGCTTGTAGATAGGCTGTATTCAGTGCTCAACACTGGTGCGCAATCAAGTATAAATCAGGAATGACCTTTTATGCTTTGTAATGACATAATGTTAAAACTCGAAAGCAAATAAAATTTGGTTAGAAACCTAGTATGCATACTATGCGATTAATCAGTTTCATGCTTTTAACATATAGATAATGTCTATTTGTATTTCCATCGACAAATAAACAGTAATAAATAGATACACAAACAAACAAACAAACAAACAAACAATTACCTTGCTGGACTTCTGGTCCACGTTGAAGCTGGCCACATTGTGCTTGGTCACCTCTGGACCTGACTTGAGGATGATGTGCTCGGCCAGCTTGGTGGCCAGGAAGGACTTCCCAGTGCCGCTGGGTCCTGACAGGATGATGCGGCGGTGCTCCATCAGAAGGTTGAGGTATCGCTGGATGATGGGCTTGGGGATGAGTGTTTCAAACACCAGCTCATCTATGCTGTTCTCCTTCACCCCTGGGAGTAGGATGCAAGGAGGGAGGAAGGAAAAGGCAGTTCAAGGCTCAATTCTTCTCCTCCTGTGCGCCCTAAAGGCCAATTTATGCTTTGAGTTGAGCATCAAGTGTCGAACGATCATGTGTCTCACAACGTTCTGAGTTTTGAGCATTCGTTGCTGTCTGCAATTTGCCGACAGCAAAACGTTTATAGCGTATTCTCACAATTAAACTCCCGATGTTCAGATGAGCTGAGACAATGTGCAAATTCTATTGTACCTTTGAGGTTGATTTTGATGATGTTGCTGTCGCCCACCAGGTAGCCACAGGGCAGCAGCTCAGGCACTTCAGAGGCTTGGGCGCGCACCACCTCACCCATCCTGTAACACACGATACTGTCGGAGCCCAGACCCAGACTGGTCAGCGGATCCACCCGGAACACGTACTCCTGGACAGGGCAAAACTCGGCTTTAATAAACTTTTATGTCCTACCCAAGATTCAAACTCTGGTGTCCCGCGTGAGAGACCACATTTCTACCACTCATCCAAGAGGCAACCCCTGTGGTATTGTGCTTTATGAGCTTCAGGCAGTACTACTTGTCAACTATTGGGTGTCCCCCCCCCGATACCAGGGTCTAAATGTCTCAATGGAAGAGTAGAGACCACCTCCAACCACGCCAGATATTGTATTAACATACTCTACCACATAGATAGGTTGTATTCATGAATACGTTCCAGATTGCAGCTTTAATGATGACACAGACAAGGCTGGTGGGCAGTTCACTTTTGGGGGCAGCAGGGCATTAAGTTCAGCATCAAGTATGGAAACAACAGCATCACTATGCGTAGTGTAATTGTACAGCAAAATGACCTTAGTCAGTGTGAGTCAAATTTTCAACTATTTCACTATTTCAATTATACACAATTTAGTGTTTGTGTGCTTTATAGATTAGAAATAACATAAAGAGCCATAAAAGAGCCATAAAAGCATAAATATACCTTGAAGAGGCGTCGAATGACCCCATCCAGGACATCCCATTTGGTTTTTCCACTCACACCAATGGAACCAATCAGGTACTGTTGTTTTTTCAAACCCTGGGAACAAAAAAAACATAAAATAATTTATTTTCTTTGGTTGAGCTGGCCAAGTGATGTGAAATTATTGTACTGTGTGTGTGTGTGTGTGTGTGTGTGTGTGTGTGTGTGTGTGTGTGTGTGTGTGTGTGTGTGTGTGTGTGTGTGTTACTCTGTCTGCAAATTCGATTTGATTGTCAAATTGTGGACAAATAAAGCAAACAATGTGAAACTTAATACTTAATAAAGGCTAAAAATATAAGTATTATGCTGTATTATTAAGCTATAGATGTACTAGTTGTCAGACTAGCATCACTCCAAGTATTCGCTATTGCAACTGTAACTTAGTGATGCTTGCTTGAAAAGAATATTGGTATTGAGGTTTAAGAGATCATGTTCAGATCTCTCTTCCATTTACCTTGGTCTTATTGACGCCACTGTTGATGGTGACCACTATTCGTACACTTCTACCCTCTTTGCGCAAATTGCCCTCGTAGCTGTCATCGAGGAGAATATCTGCAAAAAAAACAAAAGTGTACATCTGAAATAAGAGCCTTGACATATTAAAAATGATACTTCACTGTGACTCCTTGCTGTTATGTTAACATTAATACATTGAGTAAGAATGAATGAACAATAATTCTGGCATTGTCAAGTGACATTGATGGGATACTTTATCTGAAGGAAATATAAACCAACATTGGCACAAATGCTAAGTAAGGAAACATTGCAACATTATACAATCAAGGCCCTGTAGTTTGAGGGTGGTAAAGTTAATGTTTATCAGCAGCACAAGCGCCTTAGGTACAGAAAGTTTGAAAAGCACTGGCCTAATGAATAGGGACAACCCGCCACAAGAGAACAGCAAAGGCCTGGCTTTAACCACTTAAACCCTCTTTGTAAAACAAAGACGGTTACAATTGTACTCATAATTTTGCCCAATTGTGCCCAAAATAGCCTATCTACAAGCTCACAACATGTCGGCAAACGTTCCCCCCAGAATAGTGGGTAGCTGGGGGTTCAAGTGGTTAATTACATTTTATATCACCATTGTATTTTCAGTGCGTGTGCCTTATTCTGTTGATGTGCTTCTCTAAATAAAGAGGAAGAGGGGTGTAATATTAGTTTGATGGTTATAGATATTAATCAAACGTGCAAATTGCATTGATGGAACGCCGAACTCAGCACTCAACAGTTCACCTGCGAGGATGTAATGCCTGCGGAGCAGTGGTGGAAAGTAACTTAAGTACATTTACTCAAGTACTGTACTGAAGTAAAATTTGGTGCGCTTTTACTTTACTTGAGTATTTACATTTTTTGATACTTTATACTTCTACTTCACTACATCTCAGAGGCAAATATTGTAATTTTTACTCTGCTACAATTTTTTGACAGCTTTAGTTACTAGTTACTTTGCAAATTGAGATTGTTGAGATTAATATATTTAGATTATTAATACATACATTAACCACTTATGCCCTATTGAGAATGTTAGAACATTTTACATATTAAGTAATGCAGGCCTTTTACTTGTAACAGAGCATTTCTTTAATGTGGTATTGCAACTTTTACTTGGATAAAAAATCTGAATACTAATGCCGAGCAACACACTATGCTAACAAGTTCCGCTCCCTGTTGAACAGGCACCAATCAACTCGTAAAAGTCACTAATGTGGCGACAGAGATGGCCCTCCCCAACCGGCTTTCCACCCGCGAACACCCGTGTTTGATTGGAGTGCTTGGCCAAGCTGGAGGCAGCGTGGAGGATTTGAACCCTAGTCTCCACGGTGGTGGGCAGGAACTTGGTGGGCACGTTCCCTCTCCATTTTAATCAGTAGCCCCTTTCTTTGGTATGTTGGACGTGCAGTAATACTTCACTCAGATGGTTTTGCTTTGTTCAGAGCTCTGTGCTACAGTGATAACAGCTCCATAGCCCTCTCCTCTTCCTACACTGCCTTGCATCAATTAACGGCGGCATTAAGTCCTTGGAGAGAATTGGGCTTTCTATGTTAATTACACTTACAGTATGTAAAATATGCGGTCCAAACTTCATCTTCTCAAACAGAGCAGGCCTGGGAAGATGTGGCTATGTGTGTGTGTGTGTGTGTGTGTGTGTGTGTGTGTGTGTGTGTGTGTGTGTGTGTGTGTGTTCGCGCCCGTGTTCTATAGTTTCCTGCTGTGCTGCAAGCGCCTCGCAACAGAATGAGAAGCTATTTCATCATTTTAAGCAGCTCCCCTGGAATTAATCCTCCATATCTCTGGAAACAATTCTACGGTTCTAGTCTGAAAATGTGGGCAATGTGGAAAAAGAAGCTAATCTCACACCCTGGAAAATAAATGTGTAAGTGCTCAGGATTTGCTGCAGACCATGAACCATGACCAAGAGCATGACATTTACATCGCTATGGCTGGAGGCTTCATTATGCCAACACGTAGGTTTGATAAAGCAGTGGTTCATTTAACCTCCTCAGAGTGTACAGATGTAAGCAAATGGATCTGTTCCATTAGCACACTCTTCAGAGTTTATTTAAAGCTGTAATCGGGAACTTATTTTCAAGACTTTGTGGCGACACCTCTGGCAGCTCCGTTGCCTGTTAGCACTGCGATTCCTAGAATTCTGTACCCCTCCAAAACGAATGCTGCAGTGAGTGTACTAATAATCATTACAGTAGTTTGAATGACTGATGCACCCCTACTGGACTGACCTGACATGATGGTGTCGGTGATGTTGAGGTTGTTGAGCGACAGGCCCAGGGACTGGCGCGAGGACGACGAAGACGTGCTGGAGGTCTCGGACTGCGGCCGTGCCCCCTTGACAGGCGTCGCCGTCGGTGTGGCGTTGCCGCTGCACTTGAGGCGGTCGTTCTCCGCCTTCAGCATCTCGATCTCGTTCTGTCAGAGTCGGCCAGATAGAGACGTCACTGGGTCACATTCGATAGTTTCAAATAAACTTCTTTTTAAACAAGGTTTATTTTCAGTTATTTTCATGTCCCAAATGTCCTGTCCCAACTCATAACTCTGAGAGTTTACAAATGCAACTACTGTAAATGGGCCTGTGAAGGTCCATTTGGTTACATTTGTATACTCTCAGTTAAACTAACACTCATATTTTGTTGTGTACGTTATATGAAAAGTAAACAAAAGAAATATTTCAAAAATCTTCTTTTTTTAAGTGTCCCAATAAAAAGCCCTAATTATAAAAGAAAGTGGGACAGCCTTAAAGGAAGTGCAAAAAACTCCAGTCTCGGTCAGAGGAAAATCGAAATACCACATATTTAAGCTGTTAAACGTGTTACTGTTATTATTATTATCACTGTTATTATTTACCGTGTTATGAATCAGTGTTACTGTGCCTATGAGGCACCGGCACCCTTCTAATCTTCAAAGCTCACTTTGTGCCGAGGTGTCCATAGTCATGGATAAGCAGCCGTAGATGATATTTAGATCTCAGGAAATGGGCCTTTAGACTGAACTTAAAACCTCAACTTAAAAGCAAGGACGGAGAGACGGGTTAGTTTAATAAATCTATTCTATTCTATTTCATGGTTCATTCAACTTTTTTTCTGAGAGTTTAGTTAAAGTACAATAGACTTAATTAGACCCTATATACTTTGCTGTACATCAAATAGCAAAAACAGCCGATCTAAAACCCTCACGTGTCGCATTATGATGCCTTGTGAGCTTGTAGATCTGCAATTTCTGCCAAATGTTCGCCTATTTTCGTCAAATGTTCATCTATTATGACATGCCCAGAATAAGGATGCAAGGGTTCATGAGGTTAATTGCTTGTTTTTGAGTCTCAAGTACCACAGGATTTATGTTTTGCAATGTATTTTCCAATTCATTTTGAAACTACAAAAACATACTTCCATAAGAACTGTTGGTGTCAACGTTTGAATGTCTTTGAAAGCTGCTGTTATTACAGGTGACTTCAGCATAGCTTCTTCAATAACCATCTCTATACTGAGATCTGCTACAATTCCATGTAGCAGTGTGTTTCCAATATTTTTATTGTTAGATATACGAATACACAAGAGTACAATTCTTTGGTTTTGGTGTGTGAAATGTGGTACCAGCCTGCTTTTGCCCCTCCAAGCAAGTTTATTAGATATATAACGGTAGCTTCTGACTGGCTGCACGTTGTCATGCCCCACTGCCTCTTGGAAGAGATGCCAGTCTTGTCCAGTTAAAGGGAAGAGAGGTGGAGATTGAGGTTTTAAGGTTTGACAGTTGGTGACTTGGACTAGCTCTCTCTGTCTGTTAAACGTCTATATTGTTTCTCCATTGGGCATGAAGCCTGAAGAAATTCATATCTTCCCTTGGATAACCTAGAACAAAAGATACCAAGGATTCTTCAGTGATGTCACAACTAAGTGCAGCCCTGGTTGAGGGGTTGTGTGACAATGTATAAATTAAACGTTAATATCAGGGCCCCATGAATCTACAGGGTACACACACTAAAGATTGTTTGAGACTGTCACTGTCAATCCTTGGTATATTTACTTTAGATCGGTATATTTACTATTTCAAGGACCCCCAATTTGATATCCATTAGGCCACGGTTCTAAAACAACTGGACCTACTGCATACAGGGATGCGATAGCTGGCACTCTGGTGCCAGTTGAACAACCTGGCCCACAACGTCAACAAGACGTTCTCTGATCAGAGAGAAGAGAGCACGCTCCTCTCGTCATCGATGGTGTTACACACACACCACATTTGAGGAAAAAGGCTCAGTAGAGACTGTACTGGTTTTGTTGCCTGAAGAAGTTCTAGCCTGGTATGGGAAGTGAACCATGCGTGAACTGAAAAACCTACAGCAGGCAGTGCGGATAGGCCGAGCACATAATGGTATGTGGGCTCCCATTACTCCAGGAGCTATAGACCAATTATTTGTTTACCAACATTGAGACTGGATGCACAGGTGATTGTTTCATGCAATCAATTCTCAACCTGTTGTTTCGGGGTGCGCTGGTTTCGGCGCACCCCGAACCCTCTTGTGTGTTGGCTAGTGCTGCGCGCCCTGGCATTTGCAACCAGTATGACGCTTGCAACCAGTGTGACGTTGTCTGTTAAGGGGTCTATACGAGAAACGGTTCGATTTTTCAAAAGATTTCAAAGATAGGCTATGAATAGCTGAAGCATAAAATGGGTTAAAGTGGGGAACATTTATTTTGATGCTATATCAACACATTTCGCAGGGGACCCCCTGGAACCCCATCAAGGACACCTGGGGATCCCCGGACCCCACTTTGAGAACCACTGCCCCAAAGGACCCCTGGGGATCCTCGGACCCCAAGTTGAGAACCAGTGGTCTAACAAACACTGTATTTGTGTTTGCTCACAGGTTAGGTTCTCAGGTCCTTACCTGCATTCGGTTCATGGCCTCTCGGATCTGGTCCAGATGGTGTGCCGAGCTGAGCGCTTCCAGCCGAATGTCTGTCAACTTGAGCTCCTTTTCTCGCAGTTCGTTCTTCAGCTGTAGGATGGTCTCAGCCTCTGCCTCCGTGCACTCGCATAGCCTGCAACCAGGGAGCGGGGGGTCACTTCAAGGGCTCATCAAGTACACACACACAAACACACACATTTGGAGAGAGCTACATAAATCAGCGATTCCCAACCTGTGGGCTATGGCCCGAGGATATTGCAAGTGGGGCCCCAAATAATTGGCAAAACACTAAGATTTTATTATTATATTATTATATATTATATTATATATATATATTATATTATTATTATTATTTAGCCAAATAGCCAAATAATTGGCAAAACACTAAGATTTTATTATTATATTATTATATATTATATTATATATATATATTATATTATTATTATTATTTTTAAATGTAATGGTATTGTTTTCTTTACTACCTTGAAAAATGTGTTTTCATTATGATGCCAATAAATAGGAACTTAAAGTATACCAGTTCCGTTGATCCAAGCCGGAATCAATTGATTGATCATTACAATAAACATGCTCTGAAAATGCACATGGCCCACCCACATCTGACCACTTGACATGGCAGCCAATCGGCTGCCGTGTGGTCAGATGTTGCTAACTACAAGATGAATAACACAACTGCGTCTGGGCTTGTCACATAGTAACATGAGTGTTCAGGGTGAAACCGTCTATGCGTGCCCCAGGGAGAGAAGAGAGAAGGCTAATGTTCATTGGGTAATCTAAATAAAACTGACTGGTGGAAAACTGTCACCACTGTAGAACATGGAGGTGGGAAAGTTGGTCACACAAGGATATTGGAGCAGGGACATTCAAAATGGCGATATCCTCCCATTTAGTTCATCTGGCATACCGAGGTGTTCACAGGAAGACAGAGGAGGGTGCATCTTTACATGGGATAATGCTGAGGTCTTCGAGCTAATTAAAAGTACAATTATCTTGTTCTGTAATCTATTTCAAATCTATTTCAAAGCGTCCACTGCATACCTTACTGTACTGCAACATTTCCCTTGAATCCAATCAGATATGCTGTGCTACTTTGATTATTCATCACATAACTGACAGCTGTCAGACTCGGGCAATTCACAGTTCTATTTCTGACCTGAAACTGAGAACCTGACCTCGCACATCCCTGCACACTGCCCCTTAAAAAATGGCCTGTCTGTCAGCCGTCCTCTAAAGATACGGAGGAGGCCAAATCAACCCGCCAGCTGGCACACAACACAGCAGCAGATGAGAATAGAACTAGCTAGCATGCGTGTCTCTCTTTGGCAGATGGGGTCTCCATCAGTGGAGAGAAAAGGAATGGTGGACATTCCCAGTGGTGTACGAAAGTAGTCAACCTCAGTACTTGAGTCTAAGTATAGATACTCCTGGTCAAATATTACTCAACTTAAAGTGAAAGTTGCTCAGTCAAATTTGTACTGTAAAGTACTGGAATAAGTACAATTGATGTTCTTCTTTTAATATCAATGCATTGCTGTGTTGCAATTTAGAAATCCCCCCCCAAAGATCATAATGTATTTTAGCATTTTTGGGTTCCCTTCCTAGTACAATATAAAATACATTATTTGTCATTGAAATATAGTGGAGTGAAAGTCATCGAATACACAAATAAAGTACAGAACTACAGATACTCAAACTTCTCAAGTAAATGTACTTTGTTACTGTTCACCACTTGCCTCTCCTGAAATGACGCTGTCAAATAATTATATTCTGAGGGTGAGGAAAGAGCTACTGTGTGAGCTGACCACTACTTTCTGTAAACATAAAGATGACGAGATTCCCCCTCATGCTTTGTGCTCAGGAGGTAGGGGTGTTGGAAAAAATCGATTCGAATACGAATCGCGATTCTACTGTTGGACGATTCAGAATCGATTCTCTTTTTTTTTTTTTTTTTTTTTCAAAAAAAGGAGGGAGGATCTTGGATTTACCTTTGAGCGTTTACATTATTATCAGTTGATAAAACCTTTATAATTATAAAAGACTACATAAATGTACTCTGTTCTCATGCCAGCAGATTGTAGTAGATCCTGAAATCCTATGTTTTGAATCAAGAATCGTTTTGAATCGAGAATCGTTTTGAAATCGTTTGGAATCGAGAATTGTTTGTTTTGAAAAAATCGATAAAAATCGGAATCGTGACCCCAAGAATCGGAATCGAATCGTGAGATAGCAGACGATTCACAGCCCTATCAGGAGGTCTGCTACTTCTGACCTGATGGTGAGAGGTGAAAAGAAAACCCAAACTGGCCATAAATCTGGCCTAAATCACATCAAAGTCACACAAAAACACCACACTGCATGGCACACACACACTTTCTTGAAGCATGCCAGATACCACCACACACGGCCTGTTACCGAGATCTGTGTCTGTAGACCACATGACCGTTTTGCTTTTTCTTTGGCATCCAAATGGGGGAGGACTTGCTATCGCAAACACACTTTCTACAGCGTGGCAGGGAGATGTGTAAGAGACCGACGGACACAAGTGGGAGAAGAGAAATAAAAGAAACAAGTGAGGTGAAAATTTGTGCTGCAGTCAAAACAAAAAAACAAAAGGTATGAGTTTGACTCTGGGTTGCTGCTTCTGGGGTCACTCTGAGAGTCATTACTGATGAATGCATGTCTACTATACTAGTGGTTCTCAAATATTTTCATTTCAAGGACCCCCAAATTGATATATTTGGCGTACCACAATGTGAAAAGATTTTGTGCAAGAGAGGATTTGTTTCGAAAATAGCAGATCTACAAGCTCACAACGAGTAGATAAATAAAATAGAGCTTAAGTGTTTAAACCGTTTCTCAATTTTGCTGGGGACCCCTTGCAACACCCTCAAGGACCTCTGGGTGTCCCTGGAGCCGACTTTGAGAACCAGTGCTATACAGTAGTGTATATGTATAGCATGTATGTGTATCTATGGGCAGGAGAAGTGTTTGATCCGTGTGTGATCAAACTCACTCTGTGGCGGAGGGCGATGACCTCAGCATGGGCATGCTGCCCTGCCTGTTGGCATGCTGAAGCTTGGGTGAAGAAGGCAGTGAATCGCTCATCTCCTCCATTTCGTCGTGGGATGACTGTGACTTGGTTTTCTT
>NC_137625.1:11652920-11697920 GCF_963280865.1 Gymnoscopelus braueri
GGTTAAGCTTCTTTGGCTCACTTTGGCATGCCTGGGTTTGGTGAATTCAATAACACTTTTTTTTGCTGCAGTATGAACCAGAGCCTGAAACCTATGTTCCCTGTCTGAGTGTGAAATAGAACAGCTGATACTAGATGCTTGGCTCAAAGGACACATAACAGCTATACAGGATATTTAAATTCCACTTGTGCCGTTGAGCCAAAGGTTAGCAAGAGAGGGAAAGAGGGAGAGAAGTGGAGCGAGATAAAAGGTAGGATGGACTTTGGATTATTCCTTGCACCCAGCAGTGGATCATGTGCATTATTTCCAAAGGCTGTTGGACATTATTATTAGATTGTTAGAACAAAGCAGTCAGAGAAGTACAGCCTGATTTATACCTTGTCGTTTGAAGGTGTCATTTGCTGAAAATACAGATTTTCAACAAAAAATCTAATCATGTGGATCTGGGGATCCACATAGAACAGATCTCTGACTTCATGTGACATCTGACAATAGGGATCTATAAAGCTCTAAAAGCATATGCATTGGGGCATTGATCAGTCAACGTTATGAAATGATTAACCAAAGTTTGCTTCCGTAGCCAAGCAGCGTCACACAGAGAGGAAACTGTACGATGCTTGGTAGTGTGTTTTTGGAATGTTGCCAATGTACTTGTAGAAGTGGACACACTTATGCACGCACACACACACACACACACACACACACGTGTGCACACACACACACACACACACACACACACACACACACACACACACACACACACACACACACACACACACACACACACACACACACACACACACACACACACACACACACACACACACACACACACACACACACACACACGTGTGCACACACACACACACCCTAGCCTGCAGACATGCATTTTACTTTTTCTTTCTCCTTTATTTAATCAGGTGAGTCCCCCTGAGATTACAGTATATCTCTTTTACAAAGGAGCCTTGTCCAAGAGAGAAACAAGCACAATTCTTTATTAACCTTTGAGTAGTTAGAAAAAGTAGAATAGAAATGGTTAAATGGAGTTAAAGAATATTGCAGATTTTGTGGATATTGTGTTGCAAAATGGATCTGCTGCATAGTGCAATGAATTCCGAACCAATAAGCAAAGCAAAACATATGGTATAATGCCACTAAGATTTTATTTAAGTATGTCTATGTTTTTCGATTCTGTGTAATGGGGACCACAGTGGAAATAAGTGTATGACTTTACTGTGTTTTGTTTATCTTCGATTGCCTTTTAACCTTCTGTGTATGACGGTTGTATTGCAATTAAATAAATCAAATCGCATGATGAATGGGCTTCATAGAAGGAACGAAACAACAAGGCACTTAACTGTGGCTAAGCTGCAAACACTAAAACCACCAGTTTGCAGTCAAACCTTATAAAGTAGTTCAAGCACAGTTTTTAATCCAAAAATGAATCGTAATTAGCAGGCCCGTAACGATACAGTACCTGCATCGATGCATCGTTTTGAATTTTCAACGATCTACTATATCGATATGCAAACAGCTAAATATCGTATCGTTTGACTTTGAATCGTATCGAATCGTTTTGCAATGCAAATAATCGTATCGAATCGTTCTGCAATGCAAATAATCAATTATATCAATACTAAGTACTTTTAAGAAGAAGAAAAGAGAAAGAGGGGTTTATATCCAGTATCCAGGTATTTATTTTTCACACAGAATTTTTGGGTAAATAAATAGTTACTATATCGATTTTAAATCATTGAATCTAATCGT
Source organism: Gymnoscopelus braueri (assembly GCF_963280865.1). NCBI lineage: Eukaryota > Metazoa > Chordata > Actinopteri > Myctophiformes > Myctophidae > Gymnoscopelus > Gymnoscopelus braueri. The sequence continues at coordinate 11,654,688 of NC_137625.1, forward strand.
ATCGTTCTAAATTAACCTGTCCTGTATCGTTCATGTATCGTATCGACTAAATCGCTGAATCGAAACGTATCGTATCGTTCTAAATTAACCTGTATCGTTCATGTATCGTATCGACAACCAAGTATCGTGATACGTATCGAATCGTTGTTAAAACGTATCGTTACACCCCTAGTAATTAGGCATTCACTTATTGTAGGTTTGCAGGACAATACCCAGTATGCATTACGTGACGAGCTGAGCTGACCCAAAGCTCTCAATGACTAAACCCCCTCACAGATCCAGACCATTAGCCCACCCCCCACTCTAAACCTATGCCTCAACTTAACCATCTCTAACCTAATGCATAAACTGAAGAGTCTCTGGCAATGCATCCTGCATATTTGTCCTGTGAACCGATCCATCCTCATCGCTGCCCTTGACTTACCCAGCTCTTCTTCTTCTTCTTCTTGTCGTCGGCATCTTTGCCCAGGCTGCCCATGCTGGAATGGCTGGCGGCACTGTTGATGCTGGACATGCTTTCTGATGAGTGCTGTCGTCTAATCCGCAGATCTGGAAACCAGAGACATTGTCAAGAGTTACAAATATAGGTGTGAAATAATTTATAAAAAAACATTCACTGGCCACCCCTGCATTCCACACATCTGATTGTTCCCTCATCAACTCCTCTCTATAAAAACCAGTCCCCCGCAAGTCCTCTGCCACAGCCTAGATGTTGTTGCTGTGTGTTTGTTGTTTTGCCTTGTCTTCTATTTATTTGTTTACTGTGTCTTTTTGAACTATGACTATGACTGGACTATGTATTTCCCTCGCCTGCCTCGCCTTACAGTTATGTGTGTTGTCTCCTGTTTGTTTGTTAAAGAAATGACTGGGTTAGACCTGGCTTGCATTCGCGTCTGATTCCTGACATACACCGTGACAATATGATTATCATTTTTCATTTTTTGTAAGTCTTGAAAAACACAATTTCCACATTTTAAGAAGAATAGCGTTTGGAAGTTTTCCCTACCTTTTCCCTATTTTAAAAAATATATATTATTCAATGTATTATTATGTATATTATATATAGTAGGTTTTAATTTTTTATGACAAAGACACTATTATACTACATACACTCAAATAAAAATTTAATTTGAAAATGTAATTTCTGTCTGTGTTACCTTTGTACAGGTGGTCAGGGCCGTTGAGCGCCACCTGGATGGCTGTCTGGGCATCTGTGTTTTGGGTTTTCAGACCCTCTATGGTCTCTCTCAACTCAGCCAGTTCAGACTCCTAGAAGATTAGAGGAAATACAGAGGGATGGAGGAATGAAAAAAAAACTGAAACGGAGGGAGGAGAAAGAGAAGATATTCTAACATACCACTACCTACCGCTGCACATCATGAACAGCAATAATCTCACAATGAACATTTGAATTCCGTCTGCCCTTCATTTGTGTGGCTGGCGAGAGGCCATAAGTTCAATCCAAACTGAATGACAAAAGTAGAGATAAAGTTGCAAGATAATTCCTCCCACAAGAAAGCATAGATAAGAAGTTATTGTGATGAGGATTAGCTTAACTCCACTTTCCCACCTGCTTAGCATGAGAAATAAAAAAATAAATAATAATCTCCACTCTGCTGAATCAACATCAGATAGAGGGAGCAGTGGTCTCCAGGTCTCGCCCCAAAACCACTGTAGTCTGAAGATAGGGTTTCTGTTTTAATTAAAAGTTGGGAGGGTGCAGTTGGGGCATGATTGACAAAGACATCCCACCAGATCCCCGTCTGTTTTAATTTATAGAGGATTAAAAGCTGCTAGGACTCCTCAGTGCCGTGTGTGTGTGTGTGTGGGGGGGTGTGTGTGGGGGTGGGTGTTAGTGAGAGAGGGAGAGAGAAAGAGAGAGAGCAAGATACTGTAGAGAGAACAAAAGGAGGCATGCATAAATTGATATAGATATATGTTTCACATAATTACTGGTCTCTGATCAGTGTTTCAGTGAGGGTATTCTAAGCTCTTCTGTTGAACAGGATTGTCTTACTGAATAGATGAAAACTTCAGATGTCCAAATCAAAGGCTTGTAATTGTAACACATTGAGAAACTGAAATGTTCAGAAAAAGCCCTTGTTTATTTATATTTTTTTATGGATTTTAATGGTTTCTTGGAACCCTTGGTTTATCAAACATCCTTGACTCATGAATGGAGTTTAACACTTGAATCCCGGATAAGCGGAGACTAGATGGTATTTTGGAATTCCTTACTAACGAATGCTGCTGTACCTTTTGTTCAGCTGTCATGGTGAGGCTCTGAAGGCGACCGGTCATGTTCCCTAGACTCTTCTCAAAGGCGGCCACCAGGTGAGCCTGTAAACACACAGAGAAATGCACAATACATTAATACAAGAATGCAACCAACTCAGCGTATGAGTAGCGCGGCTTGGGTGCAACAAGTCGTGCGGTGGGTGCTGATGGTAGGCGTGGCGCTCCACCTCAGCAATCGATCTCCCAGGGGTCTAGTGCATTGTAACGGGGACAGACGCGTTATTGGCTGATGCCGATAATAAGCCTCTCCCGACCTGCTTATAAATGGACCCATGATCTAAGATGAACTATTCTGGAAATTCGTTTTGAAAATAATTGGAAAAATGTGGGAAACTTTTTGAAAATAGGGCTTAAGTGATTAGCAGCACGCTTCATTTGTCATCGGAAGAAGCCGGGCTGTGACACGGTGAAGGACAGCAAAGGTTTAACAGCATCACACCATCTGCTCTGCATTGTCTGATGGAAAGAAAAACGATCTAGCTCGACACGCGTTAAACCCGTTCATACACTAATATGCATGTTTGCTTTAGCCTGTTTGTGCGCCTGTGTGCACGTGTGTGAATGACACGGCGTGTGGGATTTGCATGTGTGTGTTCTTGCACTGCCAGCTCATCCACCCATCCTCAGCCAAAGTGGCGGAGACGCCTGTCAGGACCGGTGTGTTGCACAGAGTTGGGCAGCGCGCCCGCCCGGGCAGATCAAAGAATCTCAGCTCTGCTGGCACAGAGCGTAGTGAACGCACACACACACACACACACGCACGCACGCGCACGCACGCACGCACGCACGCACGCACGCACGCACGCACGCACGCACGCACGCACGCACGCACGCACGCACGCACGCACGTACGCACGCACGCACGCACACACACACGCACGCACGCACGCGCACACACTTTCAGATGTGCACGACTGCAACCGCATTGAATGCACACAGCCATGAATGACGTGACACATACACGCACATGAAAATACCACGATCACATCCTCGCCTCGACTCCTCCTCCCCCCAGCATCCCTGGATGACTCAGCGGAGGTCTTAACCTTTGGAAATGTCAACCGTTCCAACACATCCTCCTCCATCCAGCTCCACCTGCCAGCACAGCACGCAAACGCTACACCCCGTCCCACTGTCCACCTGTCCACCCCATGGGTGGTGCAGTTTGGGCGCCCGCGTGTCCCGTGGCTGAACCGTCTGTGCTGCGCTGCTGCGTTTGCCGCACCAACTTCCGACCCCCAGCAGGCTGGGGTTTGACCCCCGGCCTTCTTATCCCCATCCCGGTGGTCTCTGCAGAGAGGCAGAAGTGGTCTGGGCTAGAGGTTGACCACCAGCCAGACCAGAAGTGACCCGGCGTGGGAAACGTCCTTGCTTTTACCGCCGCAAAATTGGTGCTTCCGCCGACAGGCCTGACATCTCAACCTCACAGGGGGACTCACGTGGGGCCATGCGGGCAAACAGACGTCACTGCTGTTATAATCTGTTATAATCTCTGACGGCCTCAACGCCTCCATGAGAAGGAACGGAAGGAACGAGGTTAAGTAGAAGACCAAGAAATGGGAGGGTGCAGAGTGACTCTAATGCCTGATCTATACTTGGTTGCGCAGCGAAAATAGCTCACAATGAGCCGCGATGCAAGGGGTTGTGAGCTTGTAGATCGGCTATTTTCGGCGCGGGACACCAGCACACAACCAAGTATAAATCAGGCCGAAGAGGGGAAGAAAAACAGGAGGGGCAGTAATGATGAAGCGGAGGTTGGAGATGGTGGAAAAAGCCTTAGTGTATAACTAAATTGACATATACAAGTTAAATTCAATTAGCAGTTAATTTAACACTGTCGATTTTGCTGTGTGCACGTACAAATGAACTCTTAAACCCGATTTAACGTGAACCAAGGCATAGAATGGAATATAATCCTCCTCAGACAGATAAAACAGAGCTGCACAATATGCAGCAGTTTAGAAGCCTTTGTGCTTCTTAATCCTTTTCTTGGAGAAAAGTTTTAGCTAATTCTGTATTCTGTACATGGTTGACACAATGCTCTGTGCCATCTCACATATATCTGAGCAAAACAACGAGAATGAAGTTTGACTTTGGACTGGGATATCCATCATGACATCACGTCTATTCCATCTGTAAAGTTTGTCTGAAGTTTCAGCCTCCTGCCCGGGCTTCCCACGCGGCAGAACTTTGCGATCAAAGCCATATGGGCCACAGAGGAGACCCCGTCTGCTTCACGCTTGATCAGACACTTCACACAGGGCCAAATAGTGTGAGACACTGGAGTCTGACTACTGTATCACTTCACATCTCACCGCAAAGACAGCATCTCGTGGGGATTAAGGTTTCTCTCTCCCTCTCTCTCTCACCCACCCACGCACTTGTGTCTTGGGTCCCACTTATTCTCTTCCCTCTATGTCTTTCTTTCTGTCCTTCCATCTCCCTTCAGCCCTCTTTTTTTCTTGCTCCTGTTTGCATTCTCTTTCTTTCTTTCTGTACATCCCCTCTCACTCACTCTCTCTCCCCCTCCCTCTCTGCTCTGCTCTGCTGAATCGGTGAGATGCCCTGTTCCCGTCAACGGCCCGCTGGGTGAGACGAATGCACGTGAGACAATCCTGGCTGTATGGTAAACAAGCACGCACGTGCACACTCATGCACGCACGCATGCACAAACACACAGTGCAGCGTCAAAAAGAAGTTGAATTTAGCAGTCTCCTTAAAGATTTTGATTTCAAGGGCTTCGAAAGGCAAAGGCTTTCAATGAAAGCTTTCTGCCTGCAGGTTATCATGTAAATGCGGCGTCTGTTTTTGACTGTTGAAGTAAACAAACTCACATTGGCAGACAGCTGAGACGTTAGGGTTGCGACCTTCTCCTGAGAGGCGTCCAGCTCCCGACGCAGCTTTCTGATTTGCTGGAGGGGAGACAGTAACATTACAAAGGGCATGAAGATTAAAGTCCTTATTTGATAAACACAGATGTGAACAGCCTTTCTGTTTCACATCATTTTTTTACAGTCTAGTACACCGTAAAAAACCTCAGTGCTAATCTATCCATTTGTAACTCAAACAGTGTACAAATGTAACCAAATGGACCTGTGAAGGTCCATTCGTACACTCTCAGAGTTAGGACTCAGGGAAATTAGGAACAAATGGATAAATGAACACTGCACATTTTACTGTGTACCATGGGGGAAAAAACACTGGGATGAAATGTGAACAGAAACATAAATGTGGGAATTACCGTGGAATTTTGGACTGTTTGGCCCTTGATTGGAAAGAGAAAAGTAAAAATTAACTCTATGTTGCATGTTTCCAACAAACAGCATGAGTGTGGCTGGAGGAACATTTGTTATCACATGCTAGCTTGACACGCCTTTTCTTCATAATGATGGAACAACAAACAAAACTATATTATCATGACAGCCTATACACCCCAGACCTAGGTTAAATAGTATGTATGTACGTAATATAATTCATTTGAATCAAATTCATTTTAGGGCCAAATGTGTAGTTTTATCACATTACAATGAGAGCTCAAGCTTAGTAACCTGATACAATATCTACACAATTTGAAAACTGCAACCATCAAGCAGATCAAAATAAAGTCTTAACATTCTGACCCTGGTCTGGTGCAGTCTTGGTGCAAATGAAAGGGTGACTTTCAACCTGAATACCTGAATCCCTTGCTTCAAAAGCCCACTCTCTAAACACCACAAAAACTCTGTCTATGCAAAATGCTTCAAAACATTATTCTTCTGTCCTGCATTCTGACTGCATTTACAAACAATGGCTAGACAGATAGCCAACAAAAACTCCAGTAAAACGTTTTCTTGCAAAAAAGAAATAAAGTTTACAAATGGTAATTTCTGTAAAACTGAAAATACAGTACAATATAATTAAAGCATGTATCCATATACTGTACATGACATCACAATAACATTGCAAACATGCAGGCCTACCAAATGCTTTTTAACAACATGAAATAAACTACTAAATAAATATGTCTTCAATGCCTATGAATTGTAACCCCTTATCTTCACAGGCAACATGCAGGGCAGTTAAGTATTGTAGCAGGAACGAACAGTGTAGGTATTTCAAACTAACAGAAATATACAAAATGGTGAGTAACTCAGCCAAGTATTAACATGGAAATTGCACCGTTAGCATATTAGCTTAGCACAGGCAATGATATCACAGGTGAAGAAAATGAATTCATTCATTAAACAACTTAAAACATTTTCCTTCCATAGAGCAACCTCTCCATGGAAACTCTCATTCCAACAGTAATTTACATATTAACTTACAGAGAATGCAGACATTGGCCTGCTATCATCTCCAACTTTTAACAGACTTTTGATCATAATTAGTGCATGCTTTCTGACTGCTCTAATTGGAAATGGAGGCTAAGAAACGTAACTTAAGCAAAGTGAAAGTAAAACATAAGACTACTTAAAATGTCCACTAGGGGTCACTAATATGAACCTGAACAAGTGACAGAACACAGGTTCTCAGCTGTTTCAACAAACAAACAACAAATGTCATGAAATCTAAGGAATTTCCAGTGGTGGAAAAAGTACTCAGATATTTTAGTAGTAGTAAAAGTAGCAATACCACAATACAAAAATACTCTGTTACAAGCAAAAGGCCTGTGTTCTAAATGTTACTTGAGTAAAAGTACAAAAGTATTGGCATCACTTAAAGTACCCCCAAAAAAAGTACTAAAATGTTTGAAAATAGCAGATCTACAAGCACACAATGTGAAGCGACGCGTTGTGAGCTTGTAGATCGGCTATTTTCAAATAGCCTAGGTATAAAATAGGGCTAAAGTGGTTAATGTATGTTTTATAATGTAATAATATCTGCAAAGTAACTATATTGTAAAATATTAAGATTTCAAATAATTGTAGTGGAGTAAAAGTATAATGTTTGCCTCTGAGATGTAGTGGAGTAGAAGTAAAAGTACTGGAAACTGGAAATACTATAGTAAAGTAAAAATAACCCCCAAAAAAGTACAGTACTTAGTTACTTTACACCACTGGGAATTTCAGGGATGTTTTGACGGAGCATGACGTGCTTCAGTGGGGACAGTGAAACACGTGATTTCATACTGTAGACTCCAACACTGCTTCCGTGCCCAAGGTATCATAGTCATGGTGCCATCACAGAATAAATTATATATTTTTCCAAACACAGGCGGTATCAAATTTAATTCAATATTATAAACGACACAGAACCATCTCCCTGACAGAATTGCCAGACTTAATTATAAAACAAATTTCACAGTTCTTATATGACGAGATGTTAAAAAAGTCTATGGGATTTAGAGAAAACAACTACATGACCCAAGGGATAACGGAAGTGACGTAAGGACTTCTGTACTCTATTATAGGGATTCAGGTATTCAAGAATTCAGGTTAGAAATCTGTGACAGAACAAGTGCTGGAGATTAACCACTTAAACCCTAAACATTGACTGGAATCCCCCAGGGGTCTATACTAGGCCCCCTCCTTTTTTCTCTACACCAATAGCAGCTTTACAAGCTCACAACAAGAGTTTGTAGATCTGCTATTTTTGCCAAATGTTCCCCCAGAATAGGGGTGCTAGGGTTCAAGTGGTTAAGTGGAATGGAAATCAAACCAAAGCTAACCAGTGATAATCAGTAGGATTATTGAATAAAACCAAAACCAGAGGAACAAAGCTAATTTGGTCCCCATCAGGATACCTTAAATAGACCGAGGTACAGTTAAGATGGCGTTGCGTGGTTATTCATGAAATAATACATAAATGAATGCAGAAAGCAGTCATAAAAAGCAATGCAAACATAGGGTTAAATTAATTCACCTTTGACCAGGGTGACCCTACATTCCTGTATTATCTTGGTAAAGGTTAGTCAATAATAACACATCTATTGGTTTTGCATTAAACCAAATGAATATCACTGCTAGGATCTGAGAACGCAGGTACATTAAGACACACATGCATATATTGACACATTATGTAATAGATACATAATGCTTTTTATGAAGCCCATGTTTATAATACATTATGACATACTTGCATTGTTATCATTATGAGCATTTAAGAGTGCTAATATAACTATAATTATACCGTGTTATAAGCAGATAAGTAGTATGTTTATGTTGGGCTTAATATAAAGTGTTACCGACACATGTAAATTGTACATTCTGTACACCGGCAAACAAACACCCATGACTTGGCTCAGTGTGAAACGGATTCTTACCTCAGAATGGGCCTTCTCTTCTGTCTGTATGGGAGGAACATACATTTTTAAGAGAAAGGAACATTATCCCAAGTGTATTGTTTGTGATTAGAAACAGTAATATAGCCATGTCATAACGTTAGCTGTGTTGACTTTTAAGGGGACTTCCATATTATGGTAACAATATTGTAATGCCAATATCAGTGAGCCTATAAGCAACCACAATGCACTTTCAATTTCCCTGTGGGTTGTGAAAATAAGAGATAAAAAAAACAAAAACAAAAAAAACACAAAAACATGCATTTGGAAATGAAAGGAAATATGAATGACTCATTGGCCCCAGTGTTGTATTTCTTTTACGTGTGGTACAAATAGAAATACTTGTCTGTGTGGTGAGCACATAGCTGAGGTGAGAGTCTCTACCTTGTCCAGATAGTATAGAACCTGGAAGTGAAAGAATGGTTGGTTCAAACAATGGAACATGTTGCATTGTCCCCTAACACAGGGATCCAACTTTTATGTTGTGCCAATTAATCTCATTGGTCATCATCTATGGCCTTTTGTCAACATTTTTCAATTACTGTGGATTTGGTGACAGTTTGATAAAGTAGGTTTAAAAGCCAAAGATGAGAAGAAATGATGAAATGGCAAACAGAAAAGTGCATAATCAAACACAAGTCAAAACTAAAATGAGATTAAAGCAAAACTAAGGATACAATCAGACAGACAAAACAAAAACAAAAACATGGTAAATGAATAATCAACACAAAATTAAACAAACAAGTTTGCCCACAGGGAAAAAGTCTCAAATTACACTTTGTTCAAAACTATGGTTTAATCAGGGCTTTTATTCTAAAACTTTCAACTGCAACCAAAACAGTGCGCAATAAATCAATTCTTCCCCCTAAACCTAATCTCTTGCTTCAGTGAATGTGACTACTGGAGCACAAGCTGTTCTTTAGCAAACCCCCCCACATGCCCAACTACTTCCAAACGTGCTAAATTACTTAGGATGCAGAGATTACATTTCTTTGTCCTATGCAGGATAGAGAGTGGAGAGTGCATCAACTAGAAAAAATTAATTTGAATATGGCCAAAGTTAGATTTACCAACTTTCAACCTAGCTGGCACCCCTATTTTGCCCAGTGCCATTACAGGCAAAATATTGCAAACCTTTTCAAAAGTAGTGAAAATAGCCGATCTACAAGCTCACAAGGCATCACACTGTGACGCGTTGTGAGCTATACTATACTATACTATACTGGTATTAGGACGTTTGTATTATTATACAAAATACCACAATGCAGCAGATTGACTGGGCAGCTGCAGACTTCTTGTGAAGCAACAGTTCTGCTGCAATTTAATAACAGTAGCAGTGGCTAAGGCAAACCCATGTTCTACAGTACAGTCTGCTTCACAAGGTGTTTAGCAGTCATTTGTCAGGGTCTTTATGAGGCTTGAAAGAAAAGCTACTTACCGCAGAGTAGAGTGAAGAGGTACTGGAGACCAGCGACAACGAGGAACCATGGACTGGAGATGAAAGACAGCGATATAGAAGAATGAGTGCCACTTTAAAGCAAGCAATGTTCAGCAAAATGCTTGATTATAAGAACAGATGTAAGCTACCATCTGTATTGCTATTTATGAACCCTATGGTCCCTATATAGATAGGCCATTTTGAGGGGGGGAGTAGGGGACCCCTGGGGGACCCCAGTCAACTAAGTATATAGGGTTTAAGCGGTTGTAAAAGGAAACAATAAAATAAAAAAATTGGTCGGCATTTCTTTTTCTTTTTTTTTGTTAGAGGGCAATTTACTTCGCAGACAAAGTGGCTAATTTTGGAAGGCAGTGCAGCCTGTGTGTGTGTGTGTGTGCGTGTGTGCGTGTGTGCGTGCGTGCGTGCGTGCGTGCGTGCGTGCGTGCGTGCGTGCGTGTGCGTGTGCGTGCGTGCGTGTAAGTATCAGATGCACCTTCATCAGTACTGTCTCTGAAGGAACCCGAGCGGCTCATGCCCCTGGGGCGTTCCTCCAGCGAGGTTGCGCTGCCCCCTAGTGGGTGTCCCTCCCCGTACAGGTCAAAGGAGTCATGGGCGATGCTGTTGGATCGGCTCATGCTCGTGCCGCCTGGTGGCAGGTTGTACTGTCCCATGTTAGTGGGACTCACTGCGTGGGGGAAAGATGACAAAAAGAAAAAGTGTCAAGCCAAAGCTACACATGCACGTTCAGAGTCTAGATATTGTTCAGCAAGGGAAAGCTGAGGGACACAGTAAAATCCCCTGTTTTAATTTATCAATTTGTTCCTTATTTTCGTGAGTCACGTCTAACTAACTCTTACTACATGCTTATGGGTGCTTATGGCTTGAGGGGAAAGAAAATAGTAAAAGTGAATTGTACTTCGGTACAACTTTTATATAAAATCTCATAACCAAATGTTAAACAAACGTTTGTATACTCTGAGTTACAATATGCATCTGCTCCTTATTTCCCTGAGTCATGGTTGTGCAACTCTGAATAACCATTATGACACGTGTTGCGGTTTGTCTTACACAGATTGGAGTAGTGGTATTTGCCAGTGGTTGTACACGCAGCGCCCGGAGGGGAGAGTGGGGACTGGCTGCCGGTGTCCTGGAGCCCCCCTGTGGAGTGGGACCTCAGCCACTCCTTCCCCTCCTCGTGCGACGTCTGCCTGGAGGACGGCGGGTATCTGAAAGGACCACACAGTCAAAACTCAGGGGGAGGCGTGACTGTTTGCAAATGTTTGAGCAATAGAAAGGTGATTGTGTGGTGAAGTGTGCACGGATGCATGCATGCATGTGAGTATGTACATGGGCATGCAGTGCACTCACACAGTACAATGCAGTTCATATGCACACTTAAAGGGATAGTTCACCCCCAAAATGACTTTTTTCTATCGATTACATACCCCATGGAGACTTGAATTCATGGAGAGTTTTTAGTTTTTGTCACATTCCTAAGCCAATAACTTGATGACCGGCGGCAGCTCCGGTAGGAGACTCAAAGTGTCTCCTACTGGAGACATTAGCATCTTTCCGCCGGTCATCAAATTATTGGCTTAGGAAATGGACAAAAACAAAAAAAATCTCCACAAATTCAAGGCTTCATGGGTTGTGTAATTGATTGAAAATAAGTAATTTTTTTGGGTGAACTATCCCTTTAAACACAAGGCAAAAAAAGCTGCTCCGTTCCAAAGCCGCAGAATCAAGACACCACTGCCTCGCCTCCACCCGTCGCTCTGAAGTGACCAAGCAGCAGGAGGCATCCTTATCGCGCACGAGAGGCAGCCATATTTAATCCTCCGAGGATGATAATTGAGTTTATGCTCATCCTGTTTTAGCACAGGCTTTCCTCCGACACCCACATTACTAAGCCTGTCACACATGACCTCACTCGAGTGCTCCTCTCTCTCTGCCAGTCTGTGCTCTCCCCACATGAAGGGGATTTTGGGCATCTAATGGTGCATTGACGTCACATGACACGGACACAGCAGTCCCTCCATGTTGGAATTACTACAGTGTATGTCCGCCAGAGAGAGAGACATCTTTGTTTGACTCACTTCATTATGCACTCAAAACGGAATATTTGATACATGAGGGCGACCATGTCACAATCATAGGTTGTAAATACCTCTTGCAGGAAATATAAACATACAGGGTATGCTGACCGTTGTCAGATGAAAGCAGTCAGGCTGACCATAAAAACATTTATGGTCAGCCTGACCAGACAAACATTTGCTGACCATAAAAATCATTAAGAAGACAAATCTCTTTAATTCTGCAATTTTTCTGTATACTGTTAAACTATTCCCATATGGACTAAATCAAATAATAATTTTGTATTTTCACAATTTTATACTCAAGTATAAAATAGGAAAGACATATCACGATATTACTATATCCAAAATCCCAGAGAATATCTAGGCTCATATCAATACAATAACTATACTGTATATTGCCCAGCCCTACATCAACTGCCCCAGTTTTGAATTCAACACTGCTGCTTGAAAGCAGAAAGCCCTATGCAACTACTTCCCTTCTCACCAGCAGTGTGAACAGAGTGTAGAATATTTGTTGTTGCTGTGCCACTGTGATGAATGAATAACAGTGTATCTATCCTTCACCAGGCTGCATATCCATCCCACCTTCCTATTGGCTAACGGTGAAAATATTACTGAGGTTTAGGCCATTTTAGGTAGCGGGGGAAATATTGGTATATGGCATGGCTGCTGTGATGGATTTCCACCAACGTACACAATGATAATGAGACGAGAAAGGATGACTTATAACACACACACATGCAGACACATACAGTACAAGCACGCATGCGCACGGACATAAGTACCCACGCGCACACACACACGCACACACACACACACACACACACACACACAGTCATATTTGCATAATCTGCTATAAATATATTACTTACACATTTATGATATAGCATGCTGGACAGATTGAGTATACATATTTTATGGATTATAGATATATGCAGTACGGCAGTGATTCTCAACCTTTCCACTTTGATATGCACTAGGCCACGGATCCCCATTTGATGCAGTTTTTATCTCTGCAACCCCAATCTACACTGTGAAATCCTCACTGCCAAATGGACCGGTAAAGGTTACATTTCGCATCCATTTGTACACTCTCTGAGTTATAGGGTCCATTTGGTTACTAACTCAATCATTTTGCTGGGGAACCCCATGGAACCCCCTCAAGGACCCGTGGGTTTCACAGACCCCATGTTGAGAACCATTGCAGTACAGTATGGGGTTGATCAGTTACATGCAAATGTAATTGTATGAGTGTGAATAAACTAGACATGATGGTTGCTGATGAGTATAGTACCTCAGGCCCTTTTTGGGGAGCGTGTTTCTGTCAAGAGGCATGCTGTTAAAACAGAGGATGAGTGAATTAGATGAACGACATAAAACAACACAGTACAGATACACATTTCTTCAGATTGTGTAGCTTGACTTTGACATCATGATAGAAACACTGAGACATTATGTGATGTGCAACGGTACAACAGAAACCACACCATACAGGCAACATCTGGAAGAATAAAAGGTAATGAATCCATATTTAAGTGATAATAATTACAGCTGCAAAATGGTGGTTAAGAAACCGTGAACAGATGCATAATCTATGTTAAAATACTGTAATGAATTAAAAGAACAGCACGATGAATTGCATGCACAGGGTCTCTAGACAAAACAAAGAAATACCATATCAAAGACCGTGACAATGGTGGATCTGCAATAATGGCTGTGATGTTTCTGGCATGGGTTTTGTGCCGCTAAAATGGTGTTGCGATTCTAGATATGACAGGAAAGGGGAGTGGAATTGACTTCTACAGCTTCACCCAGGAGACGGCACATATACTGGACGAGCTGGGGATTGAACCGGCAGGGCCCGTCTCACCACTCAACTACTAGCTGGTCAGTAAGTTACTGCTGCAGAACCCCAGAGCGAAGGCAGCCAAGTACTGTACATGTCACCAAGGTAAATATATAAATACTGTGATGCAACACAACAGAAAAAAAACCATACATAAACTGTGTGACCACTGATGCTTCCATTGGGAATTAAATGCATCATGGGTAAGGGTGATCTTCCCTCCAACATCTTATTTTCATACAGTGTTTAAAAATAGTCTTTAGTTCGAGGAAAGTATTTTATGGAATTAATTAAATTAAGCCATGCCAGGAAATGCACCTCACCAATCCAAAACCACTACAACGGAAAATGACACTTTATGGTAAAGACATATTCTTTGGCCAACCTCTGTATACTAGCTGTATATCCTGAGCAAAAATTATATCTACAGTATATTCCTGGCCAGGTCCTTTGATAAAGCGTACAGTACTTGGCTATACACTGTACACATTCATCCTCATTGTTAATTTATCCATTTGTAAATCCAAATGAAAGGAAACCTTCGCTGATTTTCCAGCCTAAATGCCTACATTACATACGCTCAATGATCGTTTCATGACATCAACATTTCGCAGAGAAATACACAGGAGGCATATGGTATTTTTACCAAATACATTATTGATCTCCTCACATCATAGAAATGGGATTTAGGTTGAAAATCGGTAAAGTTTTCCTTTAACCACTAAAACCCTATACTTCATTGAGTCCCCCAGGGCTCTATACTTAGTCTGCTCTTTTTTCCCCCTCTAAACCAAATCTCTTTGCCGAAAATAGCCAATCTTCAACTCACAATGCGCTGCATTGCGACGCATTATGAGCTTGTAGAGCAGCTATTTTCACCAACTGATTTTACTTTGTGTCCCCTCTGTACTCACCCTTCTGACAGGGTGGATTTGACGGAGCCAGTTCGCGTAACCTTGGGCCCGTGGTGGCCCAGCGGCAGGTCGATGGACTCAGAGCTCGTGTGTAGACTGGTCATGCTTTGGCAGCTCAGCGTGTCCTTGCTGCCTGCCGAGGAGCTACAGGCCGGCCACGGCCGCGCGTTGGAGGGCAGGGAGAGCCCGGAGGCCGGGCTGGACGCCGGGGAGTCAGTGCACAGGTCTGGGGTTTTACCATACAACGGGCTGCTGCTCCCACTCTGCCCGCCTGCGCTGCCCAGGCTGCCCGTGCCAGACGAGGGAGAGTCCAGGCTGGCCTGCCTGGCTAACGTACCGTGGGGACTGCCCAGCAGTGAGGGGCACTTGCCTGAGTCAGGCGTGCCCGGAGAGCTGGCCTTGCTGCTAGCTTTGGTGCCAAACAATCTGGGTGGAGGGGGGGGGGGGCAGAGAGGTGGGTTCAAAGACACTCGGTGAGCATCTGCAAGATTCGTCCATACTATATGAATCATTTTACCATTTATATGAAGACAACTGGATAGAGATTTATGCAACATTTTCAATTCACTTCGAGGTCGACTTAATCTGAGAATGTGTGCTGAGGTATATTATATTTATCCCAATGAAATATAGAGAATATGCTGCAATATTACAGTGATATTGCATTGAATAGGCAAGAGGTATCAACGGCGTAAAAAGCAGGCTGCTGAGTCACCGCCTCCTCCTCATAATAACCACTGACAGTAAATATTTCAGCAAAATCCCACGACTGACAGCATATGCAATACTGTATGTATACATAAAACTGGTCTCATGTGAGACACAAAGCTTCCAATCTATCTAACCCCAGCAGCAAGCCTCCACTTTCAGCTGCGAACGGTCAGTGATCCGCATAATGGTCACATTTGCACAGCAGCTTCAACCATCTCATGTCATCTATGACTTTAAATAACATGTCTTGTCTTGTCTGTCTGTCTGACTGTCTGTCCATCCGTCCTTTATTGGCCCTGTTATGTTAATACAGCCTGCCTCTTAC
Source organism: Gymnoscopelus braueri (assembly GCF_963280865.1). Lineage (NCBI taxonomy): Eukaryota > Metazoa > Chordata > Actinopteri > Myctophiformes > Myctophidae > Gymnoscopelus > Gymnoscopelus braueri. The sequence goes on from NC_137625.1 coordinate 11,670,575, forward strand.
GTCTGTCTTCGCCTGTCCTACTGACACACAGAATTTACAGGTAGCACTCTTTGCAGAGCTAAAACACATGCTTGTGAAAGGCTGCCGCCCTCCATATGGGACAGAGTGCTTCTAATGAGCATGGCGGTTTGGTGTGCAGAAGAACTCTTCTCCTCTGTCTGTTCCAATCAAGTCTGCTTAAGTATAGGAAGCACCAGACCTGGATGACAAAGCTTAAGACCTCCATCCTCGGGGTAAACATCCTGTTTCATATTCAGTGGCGCATTCTGTGCACCGGGTTACAATCTCTCGGAATGGCAGCCGCTGGCAGTGAACTCGGATCAATGTTCCTATGCCGGAGCCGAACTATGATTTATTAAGTGTCTAACATTCGGCTTGTGTATCCAAGCATATCTAAAAATGATAGAGATGATAGAATATCTTTCAAACCAAGATGATGCTTTACCCCTAAGGCTGACTTGATACGCTTCTCTATCTGTTAGAAGAGTCTGTGAAAAAATCTGTCTCAATAAAACAAAATGGAGATTGACAACCAACACTTCTAAGTGGCCTCAAACATGGACTGAAATGAACATGTTTTAAAACCAAAGACTACGCCCGATCTATAAAAACCTGAAATATGGGTTTCAAAAACATCAGTTCCACTTCATTTGAAGCCTTTAGAATTCAGCTCAAACTTCTCCATTCATGTAGATTCTGCACTACAGTATATTTATCTTTTATATGTTTGTGGCGTGATACATTGTGGAGACAATAACTTAAGCCTGAGTTATACCTAACACTGAAAATAGCAGATCTGCTATTTCTGGTGCGTGTCACCCATGTGCAAATAAGTATATAAATCAGGCTTAACTGTTCAGGGGGGTAAGAAAAACATGTAATGAAATGCTCGATTCACATCAAATGACACTGTATGAGGAACAAAGAGAGAATGGAGAAGAATCTGCTGTGTTTTGTGTGTCTGACCTGCGGAAGGTGGGTGAAGCGATGTCGGGATATTTGGAGCCGGGTTGCCTGAGGCCAGACTGGCTGGCTGAGCTGGACGTAGGGCTGGACTTGGGGGAGGTAGACAGCCCCGTGGCTGGGTCCTGATCTGACACCGCCACCTTCTCCTTGTCCGTCTGGTTGATGGTGATGGGGCTCGAGCGGTCCGAGCTCACCTTCCCGGACTCCCTGCGCTTGGCCCCGGTGGGGGGAGCCGTGGCCCCGCCTACGGCTGACTTGCCACTAACATTCGAGTCGATGCTGCTGGAGCTCGAGCGGTGCCCGCTGCGACCCACGACCACCCCGCTGGAGGACTTAGCCGGCCTGGGCAGGGAGCGGTACTGCAGGGGCACTTTGGACCCCCCGCAGCCAAGCAGGACGCCGTCATCCTGCGGCTGCGAGCCATCCAGGCTGGTTTTGCGGACCCCGGCAATGCCGCTGCCTTTCCCCAGGGCAGCTGAGGACTTGGGCACCTTGCCCAGGGTGGCAGAGCCACTGGCCAGGGTTGCGCCACTGGAGGTGATGAGCGTTCCCGTGGGGATTTTCTTGTAACCAAACGAGCCTGTAGCTGTGGGTGGGCGTGCTATGCCCGAGGGGGGCTTCTTGCCCTCGTCGCCACTGCTCTTCCCGGCATCAGAGGGTGAGCGTTGGATGCTCGCTGAGCTCTTGGATGGAGCCTTGCCCTTCTCGGAAGCCTTGGCATCGTCTGTTTTACCTGTCGGATTGGGAAGGCTCATTAGCACACAGGGTACAAACTGCATGCCCTGCACAATGCACTCGCTCACATCAACTGCAGTGTCTCAGACTAGGAAGTGCCAAATTAAAGTAAACTCTGGGCCAGAGCCAGGAGACCAAATTTTTCTCACAGCTCAGCTGAATTGGAAAACGATACTTATCCTCGACAAACATATGAAACTTGCAGAGTGGGCAAAAACTTAAAGAGTAACTGCAAAGTCTCACATCAACAGGAACGTGAAACACACACGGTATTCAAGGACAGAGGCACAGATCCCATTTGTGGCCAAAAGATCCGAGAATTAATTCCATTGGATATAATTAAATCATCAATAAATAAGATTCTATCGTGTACACATCAGTGTCTGTTAATTTAACACAAAATTAACGGACAACAGTGTACTCCGAGAGTTTAAAAATGGACCTAAATGGGTACATTTTACACTTTACACAAATGAACACCGGATTTCACTATGTAAGTTTTGCAGCTTGTCTAACATCAACGCCACCTACCAGGTGTTTTGTGGGAGGCAGAGCTGCCCTTGGTCCTGGGCGGAGTGATGCCCACCTGGGCTGTCATACCCCTCCTCCAGGAGCCTGTCTGGGACATCTGAGCCAGTGCTGGTGTTTTCTGGCTGGGGTCCTCATATTGGCCCTGGGGCTGAGAGGAAGAGGATGTGGAGGAAGACTTCCAACGGGAGGGGCTGCCACTGGGGTCCATGCTTATGTCCAACTCCTCATCCACCTTCTTCAGGTCTTCGGCTCCCGCCCAGCTGCTGCTCACCTCCTGCTGTGCATGCTTGGACTTGCTGCCTTTCTGGGACTGGGGGTGGGAGGTGGGGGTTGGGGGCACAGAAAGAATTATGATAATATGATATTACAGCTAATGGTTTTGTTGAGCACTTTAGTAATTTTTTTTGACTTAGGCTATTTGATATTTGAAAATAACCAACAAATTGCAAGATTGTATTACCAGCAATGTTTTAAAGATTTTGACATATTTATAAAAAATATATAATCTTATTTGAAAAGATTTTCACCAACAAACAGGGATGTCAGGGGTCATGTGATTAATATGCTTTAATCTTTAAGAAATTCTACACTACATGCACACAAATATGCGTGGCACACACACATTTGTCTTGCTATACTGTTATAGGGACCTGCTTTTAAACAAACTGCTGGCCCAACCTGTCCCTAATTTTAACCACGCTATCCTCAAAATTCCTATCCTTAACCCTAAGACTAACTATACCTAATCTGAACCTTGAACCCTAACTCTGCAAAATTGACCCTTTTCCTCGTGGATACCAGAAAAATCTTTATTTCTGGATTTACCATCCTTGTGGAACTTTTGGTTCGCACATAGACGGTGAAACAAATGACACCCACACATACATGAATACATACACAGAGTTAGTCTCACTATCCCACCTTGACAGATGGCAAGGCTTTCTAACAACACCAGCGCCTGTTGTCTGTTGAGTATTACATAAGGGGCCGTGGATGTGTTGCTATTTTTATCAGGTTGCAAAGGAGTGGCCTTCACTACAGTACACAGTATCCAAAGACCGACTGTCCTTGCTTTCAGGCTAAAGTAGCTCATGCTTTTTTGTTCACAAACACTCCAATCTGGCTGTATCCTAACAATCTTAACCACTTAAAAACCCTATGCTTAGTTGACTGGAGTCTGTCTATGCTATGGACAATCCTGTTTTCGCTCTACATCATATCTTTCGCTAGGGTCACTAGACAGTACACTAGGGTTCAAGTGGTCAAGTAAACATACATGCCACAACCGAGTTGCAGAATAACATTGATAAACTGTGGTTGGGTAAAAATGTATTTTCTCCTTTGACTAAGACTCTCTCATATCAAGTATCTCAACGAAGATGACTTTAAATGCTGATCTTTAGCACGGTGATCATGGGGGGCATTTAGCGGTATAGCAAGCTAGTGCGTTTACCTGTGCTCCCTTGCTCTTGCGTGATGAGGAACTGACAGAGGAGTATGTGGGTGTGTTCAGATCATCGGTGCTGATGTTATCCAGGGTGTCACTCAGACCGCTGCTCACCGAGCTACTGTCATCCCAGCTACAGAAGAGACAGAGGGGCATACACGAGGAAGGAAGGAAGGAAGAGGTGGAGTACAGAGGAGATGGGGTGAGGAGAGGGATGAGTGGACACAAAGAAGAAGAAAGGTGGATAAAGGACAAAGGGAGAAAGAAAATTAGGTTAACTGTCGGAGAACAAGACATTTCTTTATCTAATGTTACTGTTTTGCAATGAGAATAGTATCTTTTTTTGTTGGTGTATGGTCACTTTAATTCCAAATAGTTGATAGAAAGTTGAATGACCTCTGCTCACATTATTCTTTTCAAAAGACAAATCATCTTTGCAGATGTATGCTCTATGACTATTTTCAGAAAAAATAAATACATTGACATTTTTAATTAAATATATATCAAATTATTTCCCCCCCTCTCCCTTCCAAATGGCCCCACTGGCGCCCCATGTGGTCCATGTCCTCCTCCACACAGACCCTGGTTTAGCCTGCAGATATTAACTATCTCCCTGGTGCTCAGTCTTCATTAACAGGTACATGTCCAGAAGACTCAATGCTCAATCTACATCCTCGCCTGGCTTTTAGATCAATTATAATCACCTAATTAGTCCAGTCGAATGCCTGTGCTCCATTCTCAATCCTCATTTGTGTCCCATTGACTTGTGGGCATTTGAGTCCTTCCACCAAAAAGGGCCCAGCTCATTAATCATGCGTATTAAGCTTCTCATTAAATCAGACTGTGTGGAGGAATAAATGAATTGTCATTAGCATAGTCATTATTTAGACGTTTTGAGAATGTTGACGGATTCAAAGAGCCCTAAATGGAGACCATATGGACCAAATGATCAAACAGTGATCATTCCCATACACACACATTTTAATTATCGTGGAATTAGGCTGAGGGAAAATTCCGGCAATGTGTTGCAGTTATTAGAAATCCCATTTTCTCTCATCGCACCTAATAAATCACCTTCAATAATAATGAATTAGCAACTGCTTCCTCTTCCCTCTATGTCATTGTCTTCCCTCTATCTCGGACACACACAAACACACAGATTTGGTTTCCATGCCAACACACAAACTCTCATGTGTGCATACATTGTGGCTATGGGTGTGTACAGAGTGTGTGTGTGAGAGTGTGTGTGTGTGTGTGTGTGTGTGTGTGTGTGTGTGTGAGTGTGTGTGTGTGTGTGTGTGTGTGTGTGTGTGTGTGTGTGTGTGTGTGTGTGTGTGTGTGTGTGTGTGTGTGTGTGTGTGTGCACGCACAAGTCTCAGCCAGAGCACAGCAGCAGAGACAGGGAGAGGGGGGTTCAGTCATACAACAAAACCTTTTGTGATCAACATCATAATTATATTAAATGAGCCTTACATGGACATCCAACTGTTGCATTTATCAATCTTTCAGCACGTAGACGACTTTGAACCCGCCCCTTTGGTTGAGCCCACATTCATACAAGAGGACAGAAAAAAAAACGATGGAAGTTAATTACACTTTTTCACTACATGGGGACATCAATTAAGCCTGCCATCTAGAATCCATCCAAGACAAAGATGAAACTCAAAGACAGGCTGAACATGAGAAAATAATGAGCCATTTTCAAAAAGCTCACAATGGAGGATGGGAGAGGTGTGTGGTTAGGCTGAGGCAGTGAGGACAGACCGGTTGTGCGTGCGTCCACCAAAGAAGACAATGGCATTATTCATTTTCTGAAATCCTATTCATTCATTCATTAACCAAACGAACCCTAGCATCCCTATTCGGGATATGTCATAATGGATGAACATTTAGCAAAAATAGCAGATCTACAAGCTCAAACAACGTTGAGCTTGTAGATTGTCTATTTCTGTTATTCCATACAACAAAGCATAGGTGTGGTTAAGTGGTTTATTCATTCATTAAGTTACTGTTGTTATGAAAAATTACTTGTATGTGTCAGAGAGAAATGGAAGACTAACCATTTTGACAGAGATGATAAAGTACAGGTATAATGCAACCAATACTGCAATAATGTGCAAGTCTGGTTTCATCTGACACTTATGAATGATATAAAATAAAAACACTGCAGGGTAGAATCCTTGCAGCCCAGTTGTCTAGTGATGCAGGATAAATTGATTCTGCTATTATGAAATACATACTGTAGGGCAAGCAGCCATCAATCTTAATGGCTAAAGTTTGACCATATGAGCTGCAATGTAATACCACATACTTTGTTTGCTGGACAGAAACATTGTTGAAAGCAACAAACAGTCTATATTTTATGATATTTTATGCACAACCAATTCAAACAAAGAAAATGAACTATCAAATACATATTAGTCTCTCTTTAATTTGGTATGTTTTGTTTTTAGGTTTTTTTCTGTGCTGTTGGACAATTTCAGTTCCACAAGAATGGTTGAAACCGGGAATAGCAATAGCCAATACATAGTCTTTTTCCTATTGACCTAGATAGGCAATTTCTTATTTTGCCATATCCAATCTCTCAGTTTGCCATTACATTTTTTATCCCACCCATCACTGAGGCTTCCTTCCAGTAATGGCTTGGGGGGGGCCCAAGCCATTACTGGAAGGAAGCCTCAGTGATGGGTTATATGGAGGGAGTGAAAAGAAATGACTTCCTTATTGCTGATCTGCTGTTGCCTTGGTAGGATTTTATTTATTACCTACATAGAGCTGGCACAGAATGAAATACAGTGTGGATAAGTCAGTAATAACGGATTTGGGATCAGGATATTTGAAATAACCTTTTTAATGGAAGTAATTGACACACCACACATTGGACTATGTATCAACAGGGAAGAGGTAGGTTGAGCGGGTTGCTAGTTTCATGTTGGAAGTCCACATATCTGAGGACCTCACCTGGAGCCTGAACACCTCCCACCTGTTCAGCAGCACCTCTTCTCTCTGAGGACGCTGAGGCATAACCGACTCCCATAAAACCTGATGATCAACTGCTATTGAGAGCATCCTGTAGTACCGCTGTGCAGTTTGGTATTTAGTTGCACCGAGGCAGCCAGGAAAAGACGTGCAGTACATAGTCAAAATAGCCCAGTGGATGATAGGCTGCCCACTTTCAAACCGGGGAGACATCCACTTGAGTCGTCTTCATAAACATGTCACCAACATTATGAGAGGCCAAACCTCACACCCCAGTCACCACCCTACCCTCAGGCAGGCTCAGAACACACACAGACAAACACACAGAGAAGTTTTGGTCCCAGAGCTGCTGAACCCATAACCATGTCCCCAAGTGCAATATAAAACTGCTGCTAAATGCAAATTACTGTTGTCTGATTTGAGTTGACTATTATGATGACTGGCTATTTATTATATTTATTTTATATTAGTACATATTTTCCTTTTTTCATGTTATGCTTTTATGCTGCTAAGTGGAATGGATTGCTGCCTAATTAGGTTTCATGTCTTTTTAATATGCAATAATAACTAGAAAGAAAGCCACCAAAATACTCCCCCCACCACCCATACCGGGATAACCCGCTGCACCTCCACCCCCCTCCCTTTCAAACCCCACAACCCCCATACCTCCTGTCTTCCAAGCAGTTCCTACAGTACGTGAAAGCCCACCATGAACCCTTTTCCTTGGCTTTGTAGCTTGAATATCAAACAAAAGTCAAAGGGTTTCTGAACACAACAGGCATTCGCAAAGAAAGCCTGTCAGAAATCAATGGATTTGAAACATACTGAGCTAGCTTCCTTTAATAATTTCCTCTCATCTGCACTTAACCCTGCTGTGGCAGATCCTGAGACTTGGTCTAGGTGGGAGTTGTTAGATGCTTTAGTATCCAGGAGAACGTGTGGCAGCTGATGATTTTTTTTTAGTTTTTACATCACCACCAGAATGCAACAGCAAATGGAGGATTGTCAGACTGGCTGTCTATTTGTGTCATTCGGGGGGAGCTGGCATCGGGCGGAGTCTTGAACTTTCAGCAGTGACAAATGCTGCCTGCCAATACACCTTGACAACCTGTTTTAATCACTTGAACCTACAGTATGTGTCCCTATTCTGTGCGGGTCATAAGAGGCAAGAGATTTGGTGTAGGGGGGGAATAAAGAGCAGACCAAATACAGAGACCTTGGGGACCCCAGTCAACTAGTGTTTAACCACTGAAAAGAATCTAGACGTTTTTTGTCTGTCTTGGCGGTCCTTGGACCGCTATTTTCCACACCAAATCTCTCAAAAATAGGCAATCTACAAGGTCACAACGCGTCGCAACACAACGCATTGTGAGCTTGTCGATTATTTTTGCTAATGTCCCCCCCCAGAATATGGATGCTGGGGTTCAAGTGGTAAAGTGATTAAAGTAAGATAAAGTACTCTCCCACTCGACGCTGCTCACCGATGATTAAATACCAGCAAGGGAGCTGCCTTGTCCTCGCAGCCTCCTCCCTCAGAGACCCCCCGGCAGAACCGCAGCGGCAGACGGAACTACATTTGATGCTCACCAATAAAATGAGCTTGTCCCTGGTGACTTGGATGTACTTTTACAGATTGTTTGTGGGAAGCGATGGAGGGCATTTGCCAGCAGACAAACAGGGCAAACTCATATCTCATTAGTCTCATTAGTTTACTCACTCAGCCTGTCTGTCTCCATCTGTCTGTCTGTCTGTCTCTCTGTCTGTCTTCTGCCATTCAGTCAGTTTACCTATCTGTGTGTGTGTGTGTGTGTGTGTGTGTGTGTGTGTGTGTGTGTGTGTGTGTGTGTGTGTGTGTGTGTGTGTGTGCGTGCGTGCGTGCGTGCGTGCGTGCGTGCGTGCGTGCGTGCGTGCGTGCGTGCGTGCGTGCGTGCGTGCGTGCGTGCGTGCGTGCGTGCGTGCGTGCGTGCGTGCGTGCGTGCGTGCGTGCGTGCGTGCGTGCGTGCGTGCGTGCGTGCGTGCGGGCGTGCGGGCGTGCGTGCGGGTGGGTGTGGGTGTGGGTGCATGTGTGAGAAAGAACTTTATGCCTCTGCTTCAAAGAGGAATGCTGCGCTGAGTCAGTTTTAGTCAGAAAGGTGGATATTTTATGAAATTCAGAGTTTACTTAAGACACAGATGGTCGTACCACCTTCCCTCTCAATGTCTTCCAATCTGAGCCGAATTGAACTTGATAACATCAACGATATGCCAATTTGCTGACTGTGTGTCACACAACCAAATCCGTGTTGCCACTAATGTGCCAGTCAAACTAATTGTAAAACTGAAACGGATGGCTTTTAAAATGAGCTCATTGCCTTCCAATTCTTATCAAAACACCTGAATAATTTCTCTCTGTTTCCCCAGGCTTGAGACAGTCTCATCCCTCCTAGGGTGGGCTCTCAGATATAGTGACATCTTCCTTCTCAGGGGGAAAAACCCTTTAATTAGCTTCAAATGTGGGTAAAACAATTTCTTGCTTAACACATTGAATGCCAATCGCGTAGATCTACGCGAACCTATTTAAAGCCGCAGCGTGCCAGTCGCGTAGATCTACGCGAACCGCCGATTCCCATGTTAATCGCCCAAGGTGCACTTTCCGATTTTTTTTGATCCATTTCCGGTTTTCGGTCGGAAACGGAATTATTCGGGTTCCGGTTTTTTCGATCGTATCCGCTTCCTGTCTGGGATCCTGTTTAAAACTCGATTTTCTCGGTTTGTTGTTTTTCTCCTCGCTGATCACTGTTTAGCGTGTATCGGCTGTAGCTTCAAGATGGCGGCTCGCATTTGGAAACTGTTTTCGCTGGACGTTTCTCACGGATCCGCTGTGTGTTTAGAACCAAATGAACGCGCACTTTTAACTTATTTAGCGAGGTCTGTGGCGACATGATAAAAACAAAAAAACAACAATAAAACGCTGGCACTGGTGAGTACATTATGAGATTAAACTCTGGCATGGAATGTGTTAATGAATACCACAAATTAGTGTTACATGGCTTTTGGAACTGTAATCACAAATTAAACATCCCCTTTAGCTTTGCCATTTGCTTCCCAAAGTGAAATTCCTCAATGACAATCATGTTAATTAAAGGACAGGCCATTATCTAAAAGAAAGTGCAGTCTTAAAATTAAGTCCTCAGACTTAATTTTCATGAACCTATTGGCATTTTGGAGGACGGTACCACTAAAGTCTCTTATAATTGTGTGGACATTGATGCTTTACCCCATATTACACCAATTACATTCTATGGCATCATTCAAAGACCAATTAAGAGGTATAGTGTGGTCTCATTGTGTTCAGAAACACTCTAGACTAGAGCAAATGGTGTGCCGAGGCAACTGGTGTGCCGTGAGACAAGTCCAGGTGTGCCTTGGGATTTTGTGACAATCACACATTATTATTGTATAATATATTATATATTATAAACACTTTCAAGCTGGAGTCCCCATTTTATAGAATAGAATAGAATAGAATAGAATATACATGTCTATATTAATACAGTATGTGAAAATAATAATATAATATTGTATTACATTACTGCATATATCAATATTTATTATTGTATAATTTAATTTATTTATTTTAACATTTTCAAAAATAGCAGATCTACAAGCTCACGTGTCACATCGTGACATGAAGTGAGCTCGTAGGACGGGTAATTTTGCAATGAATACAGATATGCCTTTAGATTTTGACATGACCTTTGGTGGGGACAAAAAGTTTGAAAACCACTGCTCTATAGCCAGCCATAGGTCTGAGTCAAAGGAAAACTGCATCAAGCCTACCCTTTCTCCATGGACCGGGTAGGAGCGCTGTCCTGAGAGAGTGCCTAACCGTACTGGGCTGAATATTTCATTATATTTCATCTCCCTAGACACTCGGACTGAATCACCCCTGAAGGTTCTGACAGAATGGTGGCTGCCGATCGAGCCCTAACCCCCAACTCAGACCCACGTGCCGTAAGACACGCGTCATCATCCCTGAAGGGCCGTGTCGTCACGATAAGTGGCACAGACCAACTCGATAACCCTGAACACAGCGGAGAGCGAGGGCGAGATGCTGTTTTATGTCATAACTTCTTAAATAAACAATGAGCATCCATGTGCAGAGCAGCATGAAGCCTGCAAAGACCAAGGTGTAGAGGATATTACTTTCTCTCCTGTGTTTCAGTACATAGGGCAGATAGCAAACCACATGTCACACTATGGATTTATGCTCAAAATCCCCTGTAAACTGTAAGATTGCATCTGGAAAAGACACTATATTTCCCTTGTGGTGACTGCTTGCTAAACAAACACAACAATGCTTCTTCACTGTACAGTATTGGTCTGACTATAGCAGAGGTAAGTTGGAACCTTGTGATGCAATGCCACAGGAGGTCTAATGAAAGAAGGTATTAGGGATGCAACTAGCGATTATCTTCTTAGAGATTATTCAATTGATGATTTTTTTCAATTAATCAAATAATCGAGGAAAGAAAACACCTAAGCCCCATTTATAAGTGTCGCACAAAAATAGAGAAAATGCATGGACAATCTACAAGTTCACAACATGCTGTGAATCATGACGTATTGTGAGCTTGTGGATCTGCTATTTTTGGAGAATTTCTTTTTGAGTATTATGCTAAAAGTTAGCATAGTGGGCTTGTGGTGAGAAGGCTGCCTGCTGATTTGAATTCCTCAGGAAAGTAAAGGATGAACATTCTCCCGTTGCAACAGCTACTATCAAAGTACCCTTAAGCAAGGAACAACAATAGAAGAATGATTAGTTGACTAGGCAGCAACTCACAGTAATCAAGCATGTCTTGTTGTATAAATGTGAAGCAGGGCATCACTGAGAAAGAACATGTCCTTTGTGAATCCATCCCCTGAAGGAATAACATAACATTTAATGATTAGTAAATAATGTGTGTGCTTGCACAACATCACTGCTTGATCTGCTCATCACAGTCAAATGGATTACCTCATAAAAGACAATTACCTAGATTTAACAGTAAAACATGAGAATGGGAAGGTGTGTTCACTCTCAACGATTCTTTTCTTTATCGCTGAGTCTATTGGAAAACCAATGCACTGTTCATCAATGCATACTAGCTACTCCCATGCGATAGAATGCAACGCTATGGATCCACTCAACCGTGCAAACGTTGTCTCATGTAATATTCAATGCATCAAGACTTGTTCCTCAACGAGAGCCCTAGAAATTGCTATCTGGCAGCCATGCCAACGGATGATGCTGAATACACAATATAGAGATAAAGATCAGTCTTGATGAAGAGGTCGATATCTATTTAGAGGGAGAATTGTAGGGCCATGAATGTGAGACTTCCGTGGATCAGAGAATGAAGTTCTTCCTCACGGACAGGACAGATTATATAACAAGGGCAAAGGGCTCATTAGGAACCGGAAGGTTCCCGGTTCGATCCATGTCCCTTCCTAGTTTTGTGTTGAAGTGTCCAAGACACTGAAACTGTAACTTCTACTGTTGTGGTTCCTTCCAGGTTCCACCGCCGTCGGTTTGTGAATTTGTGTGTGAATGGGTGAGATACTATAACACACATTGTAACGTGTTTTGCATAAAGGTGCTTTACTGTATAAATGCAGACTATTATTTACCAATTAAAAGAGCACTGCACATATTTGACGTGTGTCAAAATACTTACAGTAAGCATGATTTAAAACCTGGTCGTTTAAAAACAAACTGTGAACAATGCTGTACAGGAAGCACTGCTACATGAATGAAAAGTGGCATACGTAAGTTTATATTATTATTAGTAGTAGTAGTAGTAGTAGTAGTAGTAGTAGTATTTAAAACGGACTACATTTTTAGTCATGTTGGATTTGTCTCTGAAACTGAGGATTTAACTGATATTGAACAAATGTAATGTTTGAAGACCAATGCAATTAAACAAAAACTTAAATAAACAATTAAACTAATCGTGACATTACTCGCTTATGCTCCTGTTTTGATTACAGGCAGTTAAATACATTAAAGCAGGTATTTGTGAAAGCTAGACTCGAGACATAATAAGATTTGTGGCTGCTTGATTTGGAGCAGAAGGGAGGCTGACTCTATGAACTCAGAATGTTGGAGCGAATACGTTTTACTAGCTGTACTTTATAGCACTTCTATTAGCATAGAATCAGAGCATGAACTCATATCAATCAAACAAACGTCTCCTTGGGTAAGGCTACTGTCATAGTGTCCATAATACTACACTTAAATTCTTTGTTCAAGGAATAGCTCCTGAAAGAGTCAGTTTATTAAATCCTACTTTTGGGATAAGACAGTTTTTGTGCACAAATCTCAACTTATCCAAGATCATATGAATAAGACATTAAAAGGGTGGAAGCCTCACTTTAACCACATGAACACTACCGTCTCTATTGTGGGGAAAACATTCCACAAAAATAGCCAATCTACAAGCTCACATTATCGCAACAGTGTGCTTGCAGATCGGCTATTTTTGGCAAAGAGATTTGGTGTGATAATAATAGTAATACGGTGAACTAATAATATAGCGTTTAAGTGGTTAAGCACTCTAATGTGGCTTCTTCATGGCTTTATAATCACAGAAAAACAATTCTGGAGGAGTCAACAGCAAAGCTAAATCATCAATGCTCTTAAGATTAACCATGGCAATTATCTGTCAAACATTCTTACTGTAACTCAAAAGCAAGTAATTAAGTATCTCTTTTATGCTGCCTGTCTTTAAAAAAAAACATACACAAACTTGTACACATAAACGCACTCACAAGAAATGTAAGGCAAGATGTCATCCTCATACTGTATGCCCTATACCCCTAATCCTTGTTAATGCCTTTGAGCCCTATCGATCGGTCAATTTCCCATTAGAAAACACCACACCACCCTCGAAAGTGACCTCACTTATCCTCCTCCTTCACATGACTACTCACACTATACATGACTCTGACAAAGAATGGACCTGTAAGAGATTATTTTTACACTCTCAGTGTTCAATTAACACTCAGTATTTTTTACTGTGACGAGTCCTCAAAGAGCTAAGCTTTAAAATGTTGTAAACATAGTGCATCGTAACTGATCTCAGAACACACATGCCACCGCCACCACAACCAACAACAACAACAAAAAAAACAAGAGCAGCAAACAGATGTGTGTATTGTCATTAGCTTTGGAACCTGCCAGGTCCTATACTCACCTCCTTTGGTGGTGGATGCTGCCTGTCCTCGTATCACAGGACAGTAGAATACAGTGGTTTTGGTCTCGATGGCCGTTTCCCTGACTGCCTACTGTGACTACTGTAACAAGAGTAAAAGCCCACCTGGCCGCTAGAGAAACTAGATGTGACACGACGGCATGCCCGGAGAGAAATAGGCAACGAGAGAGAGAGAGAGAGAGAGAGAGAGAGAGAGAGAGAGAGAGAGAGAGAGAGAGAGAGAGAGAGAGAGAGAGAGAGCAAGAGAGGGAGGGAAAGCTCTATCTCACTGTTCCACTTGCACCCCACCCCACCCCTGTGCTCTGGTTGGGCCCGTCAGCCCCTGCAGAGACAATCAGACATGCCGTCAGCAGCAGGTTACCGAGGGTTAATTGCGAGGGGATGACAGTGCAGAATCAATCCAAAAGCAAGAGGTCCCGCTCAGCCGGACAACAGACTGCGCCTTGCCTTTGCCAAAACGCCTTTGACTGGAAATGATCTCATGCATAATACGTGAGGTGGTGGAGGCAACTCTGTCCTTATAGATTCATCTTGAGACATAATTCATGAAGCTCCTCTTTGCAGCCAGCAGAAGTAAAAATGGGGGGGGGGGGGGGTATAGCCACACTGACTGAACACTGACCGGTTAAACAGTTAAGGCAGATCAACAAATACATACACCATTTTGAGGCGAATAAATGGAGGAAACGCAGGACATATTGATGAATGGAAGTGAGGAGAGTTGTTACTGACAGTGAAATCCAATTCAGCCCAGTGCAAATTCAAGCAACCCATTAAAACTGGGAAAGCATCTGTCATTTTAGATTTTTGCGTTGGCTATTCAAAAATAGCAGATATACAATCTCTCTTCGTGCCGCGCTGCATGATGGGGGGCATGATGAAATATGTGTGTTTGCTCACAGTGCATGTACAAGCAGTCTGCATGACGGCTCACAGTCACAACCCAACTGTTGCCCTCCTCCTTGTCTGGTGTCTGGATCATCTCTACCAGGTGCCACAGTCTGAAAACAACAAACCACCATCCAGGACAAGTGTTTCCCTCTGCTTCCAGTGTTGGCAAAGCCATACGTGGCTAAGGTTTCCCCAATCCGCACCACAACGCTCTGGGTGCGAGCCTGGCGCAGCGGGAGCAGCTGGCTACCGCTGCTACTGCTGGTATGCCAGCTGCCGCTGCCACAGCGGGCCAACGGATCCCTCGAGAGAGTCCAGTTAATAGTCCATCATATCTGGCACCAACCACTGTCCTGACACAGGACAGGAAGCAACTGAATCCTTCGTTCTTCTCGGATTAGGGCATTACAGCTGCTTGTTCGTGTGTGTGTGTGTGTGTGTGAGTGTGTGTGTGAGTGTGAGTGTGAGTGTGAGTGTGAGTGTGAGTGTGAGTGTGTGTGTGTGTGTGTGTGTGTGTGTGTGTGTGTGTGTGTGTGTGTGTGTGTGTGTGTGTGTGTGTGTGTGTGTGTGTGTGTGTGTGTGTGTGTGCGCGCGCGCGCGTGTGTGTGTGGTGGAGGGCTAAGTGAATAATACTGAGCACCTAAAATGAATGAATTATTCAATCAACTAACATCTCATGTGGTCTGGGCCCCTGACTTCAAACATTTATAACAGTTGTCAATACACATGTACTCTAAAAAGGAGGTTTGTGAGTGGGTTTCCGGTATTCTATGCATCAAAACACATGGATTATATATTGTCGCCGTCGGGTGGCAACCTTGTATGTACAAAATCCTTACTTTTCAGGAAATGGAAAAAGGAATCTATATTCCAGTGGATCAAATTTCAAATCAATTTATGCCAAAGAATATGAAATATGGAGATACAAGGTTTCTGCCCAACAGCGGCGATATTCTTCTATTCTGCAATGAAGGTCTGAGTATTAGTTAATTGATAAAATAAAAAAGAAAGTAACTATACAACTGTAACAGGGATTGTGGCCTTTCATAAAACTTTTACTGTGCTAATTACACCATAGCGCTCCTCATATAATAGGATTACATGCTGATAATCCACAACAGAGCTGGGCTTGGTGGGAGTTTATTAAATTATCAATGACGGGACCTTCATCGATCGTTATCTCCAAACACTCATCTGGGCAGAGTCACCTAACAGATGGAATTGTGTTCCAGGTTTTTCAAGATAATGATCTCATACTGTATAAAGGAGATGCAGAGCAATATGAAGCCATGGATGGTTAAAGGGATTATCCTCCACAGCATAATTCACACAGTATTCCAATAATGAAGGACACAATAAACATTAATTTGTGAATATAAACAATAGGAGAATGATGCCACACCGGCAGTGAATACCAGTGAGAACCTTGCTATTTGATTTGTGGCTTTGTTATTAAAAACATTTTCAAACACGATTCTCTTTTTGGTTAGGATGCATATAACATAATGCAATATTACTTTAATTGTATAAAATACAACATGAATGGATCTAACAATCTATAACAGATTGTTTATACACAGCAATTCTATTATGGCTCTGTGGGACTGCTGTACAAAGACTGCATTGCTTTGTCAGCACAAGATGTCCGCCGGGTATCAAAGAAATACTTGCAATAGTTCTCAACACCAACATAAACAGTGCATATAGTAATTGGGTCTTTATGAGTAGTTCCCTCCAGCACACCCTCAGAGGCAGTACAACAGCAGCATTCATAATTTGGCAAATTACTGCAGCTTTGTTTCCTATACACTAATGTGTGATCTTTAATATGGTACAGTAAACAAACGTAATCAATTAAAAGTTTTTAATCAGAAGTGCAAATGTTATTTAGATATACTGGAACGATTTGCTGCTGCTAATGGAGAGATGCACTATGCCAAGGGTCAGCAACCTTTTTGACAAGAAGTGCCATATTTATATTTTGTAGAACATTAATGACACCACATCAAAAGAAAATATTTCCAACCGATGTTGATTGTCCATAGCCTAACACACAACAACGTCAATTAACACTGGATGTTCGGCAAACAACATTTTCAAACCATGAGCATGAACAAAACCATATTTATCCACCAGGGCTGGAATGCCTGCACATCTATTTGAGCTTTCTTTGCCATTGTTCTCCGAGTCAGAACTGTGTGCAATGAATTGACTCCAATTTAAACATGCTATGCCAATGGTGGCACCGGTGCCCAAGGTGCTCTAGACGATCAAAGATCTCCACCGACTGAATCATCTGGGGAAATCTAAATTCATCAAATGGGCTTGGATGCTGGAGAAAACCAGCGCTAACAGAACCATGCCCACTGATTTGAATCTGATACCATACCACATGAAGGACCAAGGTGAAGTCTTCGCATTGGTTCTGTGAAGCTGTTCCTTTTTACATTTCCAAATTGTTCCCACCCAGTTTAGCACATTCATTGAATTTAGATATTATCAGACGTATCAGCAGGCGGACATCTCTGATCGCCTGCCTACGCCAGACTACCTGTATTCTAGTGTTCTAATGTAGTCAGCCCTTATCGTCACTGCTGTGCAAACAAGCTGATAAGAGTACCAGATGGAATAATTTTAGATAGAAGACCAAATGCTGGCTCAAATTCAGTGACTCTGAGCGCTGCTTTGTGTAAATTCTTCAAGGCATTTCCCCAGAAACACATATTTCGTTATGACCCCTAAACTATACTGTACATTATACACCAGGAGTGAGGATGAACACATTATTAACCTACTATCTCAGCTTTGTGTCACCATATGATATCCATAAATCTGACATACTATAGAGAAGAACATAAACATCTGACCGCGGATGTATTATCTGTGGCAATACTTTACATGCTGTATTATCTCAACATGTGAAATACTACTGCTTGTACTGTATATCTTTTCAGCTCCCACTAGATGACTGATATGGCTCTAGAGGTATATCATATATACCTGTACATACACGCAAAGAAGAATGGCTATATAATGCCTATATAATAGTGTGCCGTGCACACTTCCTCGAAGTATATAGCTGTATCCCGCAAGGATCAGAATGGTGTCTGTGCATTGGTGTGACCTTGGAGCATATGGGGAAGTCATGAGTTGGAGGGGTAGACAGGCATGTCTGACCCCTCACAGACTCCTGGGTCTCACCCGACAGCTCCAGGTGGATGGATCACTACCACGGCACGAGGCATCTCTGTGTGTGTGTGTGTGCGCGTGTGCGTGTGCGTGTGCGTGTGCGTGTGTGTGTGTGTGTGTGCGTGCGTGCGTGTGTGTGTGTGTCAGTGTGTGTGTGTATGTGGGTGTCTCTAAAGTAATAGATGACCAGGCTGTACACCACAGACAGACAAGTCACGACACTCTCCTACAAACCAATTATTCCAATTATGTAAATTTGAGGGTGTGGCTCTGCACCCATGATGCTCGATGTTCGAATCACGATCCCGACGGCCTTTGCTCCCATGTTACTCCCCATCTCTCTCCTCATTTCCTGTTAACCTACTATTCTATCAATAAAGGCATACAAAAAAATAATAATGATACAGACTGAGCTCACAAATGTCTGAAAAAGTTATCAAAAATGTTACATACTCGAGTAAAGTAAAAGTGGTTTAAGTGGTTAAAGGAAGAGAGGGTCTGCCATACACAAAATAATCAAAGCCTTGCATCCGTTCATGAAGTAGGGCAAGATGTCTCCTGTTGTTAATCAATGACTGCTAAATAATTCAGCAAGCAATTAGTGAGGGCATGAAGTTGCTGAGGAACTTCCCTTCCCTTAGAGGAACTTTGGAAAATTATTCAGATTAGTGATGAATGCAGATAATAGAATCTAGTATAAGAAATGCACTTGGACTGATGCCAATAAACTTAAATGACATTTAAAAAACAAATTATGACCAAGAAAGCATGAGCATCTTGACATAACTACCCCACCATCTGCTGTTCATACAGTATGTTGATTTTCATCCTCTCTGATTCTTTATGTATGTAGATTCAGTATGTGCTATTTTTAATAATCAAATAAATTCATTCATTCATTCAATGAATAAGACATATTTGGAAAGTATAGTATCAAAGTAAAGTTTTCATGTGAGCTGGAGTAAACACATATATATGGGTAATCATTATGCAAGTGGGGTAATATTTTTGTGTTTTTAAGACAAGAAATACATCTCGGGAGGGCACACATTCACCTTAATGCACTCACTCACACACACACACACACACACACACACACACACACACACACACACACACACACACACACACACACACACACACACACACACACACACACACACACACACACACACACACACACACACACACACAGTGCAGAATGTATGCATCTACAATGAAGCTGCATCCAATTACCAGCACTGTTTGCTAAATTTGGGTTGCAAAGCAGGGAGACCTTCATTAAGTAAGTAGGTCTGAGGATGGAAGTTTAAGAAAAGCAAGCAACTGCAAAAACACCTTACAAAGTACCTGGAAAGCCCCAAAAATATGACTAGGACCTAACTCTAGATTCTACGAGGAGAGACATCGCTTTTAAGAGATGCCGTTAACAGAGATGAGCCTATGTGTTTATCATCTCTGCTAACGGTTCAACGCTTTATGCAAAACATACGAATGGTACGTTAACAATAGGCTTTGTCAATGCCTCCAGAAGCCGTCTGCTCCAAATCTCCTCACTGCCTCCAGCAGCACCAACAGGCATGGAGACGTGCGGCAGTCACTCCTGCCTCTCAAAGAAGTGACAGCGAGGATCAGCAAGTTCACAAACATGATCTCATTGTTTTCCCACAGTACCAACACCACCAGCGGCACTGCCTCTCGCAAGCACACGCGGTGCCTCCAGTGCCCTTGAAGCTCGCTTTTCAAACAAGAAAAACTAAAGAAAATGCAGAGCCAGCTGCCATTACACCCTCAAACACCATGAAGAGAGGGAGTGAGAGAGAGACGGAAGAAGACAGAATGAGGAGGGAGAAGAGAAAGGAGCAGAGAGATGGAGAAAGGGGAGGGAGAGAGACAGAAAAGGAGACGTTGAGACACCAGGATGCTAAAAGTGGGGACCTTTTTACTTATTCATGCCTTTGCTGGGAACGGGCGCTGTCGGTGTCAAAACATTCTCCTCAAAGACGCCTCGATGGCTTCCCCTCACAGTAGTGCCACGAGCATGCACTCATCTATGTTGCATGGCAGGAGAGTATTTTTAGAGACAGGCTTTTAGTCCAGGCAGAAATCTCCTTTGTTTTAATGTGGGTATGAGAGACATGAGAGATAGCCAGACTTTTGTTTTGCAGCAGCTTAAGGTGGAAGGCCAATTTCTCATTGAGTGATAGACAAAATTTCAACATCAAACAAGACCCCCCCCAGAATCACTTAAGTCACAGCTCTATTCAGTCGTAAATTGGATTTGGTCTGTTGCATGCTGGAAATAAAAAGGTACACTATTATATGGTGGAAGAGAATCTCCATTTTGCCTCTGAATGAGAGACTACACACTACTACTGTAATTTATCCATCTGTATACAAATGGACCCGTATTTGGTTACATTTGTATACTGCAGAGTTACACACAGTGTATCTGACAGACTTGAGATGAGCTCATTTGTTGAGCTTGAAGGGTCGATTCATGCTATTTCCCCTTGAATGAGTGCAGCCTTTGTCCAGCATGTCAACTTGTTTGTGAGAAATGTGGCGTGTTTTTCAGGGGTTCACAGACACACAAATGAGGAGGGCTGTGCATGACCGCGCTGCAATAGTCAAATGTACAAGGGGTGTGATTGACAGCATCACCATCTTATTAACTGCAATCTCATGTTTTTTTTGTTTTATGATTCTATTGTCTGCATGCCAAAATGATAGAGGCATGTGTTGCCAAGAGACCCATGTCAATTTCCATAATACTAACCTATATCTGAAATACCTTCAGTAAATGATATCAATATACTGTAAGCTATAATCGGTACTTTGGTCTGATTCATTAACATCGTGGTTTGTAGTGCATTCCTCGTAAACATATCGATGTTTAATGCCTGACGAATCCCCCACAATCCACACTTACATGCTGGGCCTGGGAGGTTGTATCAAACTGAGTCTTAAACTGAGTCTTGTGAACTGCCAGGAACAGGTTTTTCTTTTGGTTAGATTTCTGGAAAAAGCTTGGAGAACAAGACATGGTATTGTGTACACTTAAAACAGTGTATGCTGAATGAAGTGCAGTGTCTTCTGTATGGGCTGGGAATCCTTGGTGTAATAAAAAAAAATCTAATTTATTAAAATAATAAAAGCTACCAAAAATAAAGCCAATCACATAGATGCCAATTTCCTCAATAAAGCAAAGCAAGTTAGGAATGGTCTCACTGTGCAAGTTAGGAATGGTCTCACTGTGCGTCATAACAGACCTGTTCTGTAATTTTAAAAAATATATATAATTAAACTCAACTTGACATACATTAACCACAGCATATCTCATAGTAGATAGACTGCAAGGATATACACTAAATAAACACCACACCAGATGGTCTCTTCTCACATGCTGGCTCAGATGTCTCCATCTGATGAGCGGTTTAGATGAATTTCCCCGGGAGTTGGTTGGTTTTTGGATGAAGCTGCCTTGGTTGGATGCCAGGGGAGCAGTTATGGTGGGAGATAACCGTGAAATGTAATGAGCCCCACAGGGACTCTTTATGTACACAGCCCTGATTCCCGCCTCTCTGCCCCCTAGGAACTGTCTCTTGCACTGCCAGTCTGGATACGGAACCATGAGTGAGCGTTTGTGTGTTTATTTTTAGAGGCTGTGTGTGAGAAATTAAGAAGTTCTGCCCCATTTGTGTGCACTTGCCAAATTATTGTGCTCTTAATTGGTAGCAGAGATTCAAATTAAGTAGCAAAAATGTTAGAAAAATAGTTCTTTCTAGGCCTGCAGGATAACTACACAACAAATCACACTGCAATGGTTTGATCTTCTATCATTCACAAGTCAGGAAGAGCATTTGAAGGCACTTCATTTTGCCAGTGGTCGACTTGAAATCAACGCCCCACAAACTAGGCACAACGTGTGCGCTGCGCCCCTGATAAGCAGTCAGGTGCAGGATCCTACCATCCACCTCAGCTGTAAAAGTCACAGACACACAAGCACCATCCCCTGCAGGGTACAGTAATTCTCCAGCAATGCACAAAGACTTCAAACCTTAAGAAGTAGTTGTTGCAGCAGTCCGGGTGTGGATCAGTCTGGGTCCAAGTTCAGCAAAGTCAGCAAAGTTCAAAAACAAGGACTTATCTTCATCTTATTCCTCTTTGAGACAGAGGGATTCTTTAGAGAAGACGATTGTTCTGCGATTAAACACTTTCAACCTAGGCATCCCTATTTTGGGCATATTATAGGCACATCTTTTCAAAAACTCTTGCTTGTAAATCAGCTATTATCGAAATGTAGGGCTTAATATGGCTTAAAGCTACTCTAAACCCTGATAAGGCATGAGCGTTGGAAAAATCCTCTGCATGATAATAAATCACAGAATTCTACAATTCCTCACAGAAAAAAAACTTTCTGAGCAAATCACAAATTGGCTTCCTACCAAACTCTCATA
This sequence comes from Gymnoscopelus braueri, assembly GCF_963280865.1. Classification (NCBI taxonomy): domain Eukaryota; kingdom Metazoa; phylum Chordata; class Actinopteri; order Myctophiformes; family Myctophidae; genus Gymnoscopelus; species Gymnoscopelus braueri. The sequence continues at coordinate 11,693,005 of NC_137625.1, forward strand.
GAACAGACCATATTTTCACCCGTAACACCATAATTGACAACTAAATAAACAAAAACAAAAGTAAAGTATTCTCCTGTTTTGCCGACGTCAAAAAAAGCATTTGATTCAATTTGGCACAAGGGCCTGCGGTACGAACCGCTGGAAATCGGCATTGGAGGAAAAACCTATGACATCTCATGTACGCTAACAACACCTGTGCTGTTAGGATTGGGGGGGAAAAACTGTTACCGAGTGCAGCTTTAAGTGGTTAAGTGCTGCATGGGAACCAATCGGGGAGAACAGATTCTGCGCATTTGAAGGCTAAAGCCAAGCTCGAGTGTGAAGCCCAGCGAGCGAAAGCTTTCCAAAATTAGTTTCCCCCCCTGGGCTTTGTCACATGTCAGGGAGAGGTGACAGCTCTGCTTCCGACAATCAAACTCCTGTCAAACAGGAGCAGGGGGGGGCAGCGTTAGAGACGTGTGCACCTGTATGCGTGCATGGCATGTGTGCGTTTGCTTTGAGCTTCCTTTGGGAATAGAGAAAGGATTCAAGCCTTCCAGAACTCAAACCTGATCGCTCAACTGCAAGAACCATAACTACTTAAGCCTATAAGCTATCTACAAGTTTGTAGTTTGGCTATTTTCATAATTTTAGAAATATTAGATGTGTTTTGATTTGAATATGTTCAGCTATAATGAAGTCCAAAAATAGGAACACCAGGTTGTATGTGGTTAAAGGGAATCAAACTTTGACATTTTCTCATCACCCCTGTGGAAAACACTGCTAACACACACAGTCTGAGCCAAGCTGCGGTTTACTGATTCATACAGGGCCAGGTGAGGAATGGATGTCAGCAGAATATTCAAAGTGAACAAACACATCAAGAACGGGATACAAGAGAGCGCACAGGACGTTTTATGATTCGGAAAACTGTCCACATGTGTGACTCAGCGTCAAAACGGACAGATTTGACTGGCAGGTCAGAGCTTATGTGACACGGCCAGGCTGATAACATATTCTGAATTCTGGTCAGGTCTGCTGTGTTTTGACACTTGTGCGAACGTCGAACACACACATGAGTTCATTCCCTGCCGAGTGGCTGAATGACTGACAAGGCTGATTCTGGTCACGTACCACAAGTAAGGTTGGATTTGCTGGGGTGGAAATCCATGCCTCTGCTTTTAATATCCCCCTCTGGTCATTCATTTTTATGGTCAGTGGGGATATGTTGTATCCTCCTGGTCAGACTGATTAAAATACATGCATTTCCTTTGGGGAAATGTAGTCTGATATGTTTGATAATACCACAATTTAAGACATTAACCCTGGTGTCCCTAGCCTGGTAAACCCTCCCTCCGGAAATCTCATTTCTATTTGATTCCTGGAGTGAGTCTGGCATGAACCGCCTCTCTGCAATATTGGCTGTGTATGCCAAACGGCCGCGCCTATCAGCGTCGTCGCTCATTGTTCTGTGATTGACAGCTTACGTTGGCCAATCAGGTGGCGAGTTCGAGTGAGCCCAAAACACGAACGGCAGCCATCTTTTTCTTGTGCGGCCAATTCTCCGCTATTTTTTTACTTCAAAAAGCTCTCTAACTTCTATTTTGAGGCACGGAATTTACTTATAAGATATCGTTTGGATAGAATTTAGTTGTTTAACTTCATATATGTGGTCAATTAATCATGACAAAGCCTATTTAAAAAAAAAAAATTAGAGAACCGGTAGGGGCGGGCAGTGACACCATTGTACCCGAAAAAGGCAACCCATTTTGGGTATGGCTGTCTCAAAAGTCCCGTCGCGTCACATTAAGACTGGTGAACTGCTGATTGGCTGAAGGGGAAAAATTATCATTGGCTGAAGGGGTTGTCAGTCAACGGTATTACTCCCGCCCAACTCCAGCACAGCCAATATTGCAGACAGGCGGATCAGGCCAGACTCACTCCTGAAATGAAATGGAATTGAGATTTCCGGAGGGAGGGTTTACCAGGCTATGGTGTCCCCATTTTGGATACATTTTCACAATTTGCCAACAATTTGTCAAAATTTTAAATTATAAATAGCGAAAATAGCAGATCTACAAGCTCATTATGAGCTTTATAGGATATTTTAGCTATTTGTCGTACAAATAAGTATATAGGGATACAAATCGAAACCCTGCAGAAAAGCGATATACCCAGAAAGAATCAGTGGAAAGGAAAACATCGCCAGCATTGGCCTTACATGATATTTCTTAGTAAATTCTGAGGGTTTCAATGGCTTTAATAGTCTAAATATGGCTTTAATGCTCTATTACTGTGACATTATAAAAGTCACCCGTTGAGTGACATAAATCTGGACACTTCTCAAGAATCCCACTGTACAAAACTTTCAGCACTCATTAAAAGCTCTTCAGAGCTGAACATCGCCATGCTGGGAAATCTCGCCATGTCAACTGTCCTCTCAGCCACTCTGATGGCCTGTCATCACAACCACAGCTTGACACGTTTAAATCAATAGAGACTGGCTTGTTCCACATTTAGCCATGGTTGTCCCCCGCATGAGGAGAGCCTTAATGTGCCTCACCTCTGCTCAAGGGTGTTTCCATTCACACTCTCATTGTACTTTCCCTTTCTGCCTTTCAATTATTTCTGCGATAACATTTTTGTTCTCACTTGCTGAAAATTGTGATCTGCAAGCATTGCGCACTCAATGACTCGCCGCATCTTGTAAAAGGTGACACAGATGACAAGCAAATTTGTGGCAGAGTAGTGCATTCTGTGATGTGCTCTCATGTACCCATCTCACCCATCCCCGGTGAGAAAAGTAATTGGGAAGATTCTGTCTCAACTGTAACTTTAGTTGCAAACTGTGATTTGTTTACCAACGGTGACATCTCCAGTAGGCGTTAAGCCTGATTTACGTTTCAGTGCCAAGGATTTGTGCAACAAAGTACCGTGCAATGTTGACAAAAATAACGGAAATGGAAACAATAAAGTGTGTTGAAGCGACAACACAGTTGAAATTACTTTATTTTCCCCCAATTTGTCAACAATTTGTCAGCAAAACACATACAAGGCTTGCTCCAACAGCGATACAAGCTTGAAGTAAAGAATGATTTAAAGGTTCCCTCCTTACCTGTCGATATCGCCCTGTACGTCTTTGCCTCCTCCTCTCTGAGACACTTCTCGAGAAGGGGGCAGGTCCGAGGCTCGGCCCACATTCCGCGCATACAGATGAAGGCCGCCGTCTGTAAGATACCTGTTAGAGGGGAAATTTTTTAACCACATGAACCCTATAGCATCCATATTCTGGGCATGTAATGATAGGGCAAGCATTCGGCGAAAATAGGCGAACATTCGGTGAAAATAGGCGAACATTCGGCGAAAACATTCTATGAAAATAGTAGATCTGCAGGGTCACAAAGTCGACCTAGTATACAGTAGACCCCTGAGGGACCACTGTCAAGTGGGTTAAGTGGTTAAAGGGGTGAAGGGGTACACATGCATTTAGCTCGTTTTGAAAAAAAATAAGAAAAAAATAAAGCATTTGATTAATTAATTTTGTTTATCATTATTTTTGTTTACAAAAAAAATCTGATTTGTCATATTAAACCAGTAAAAGAAAGATACCTGTAAAATATCAACAGCATGGTGAACCAGCCGTGACGGTTTTTAAATGGAAGATTTGCCTACAAATACACGTGGGCGTGTTGTGCATGTGCATGATGTGCGTGTGCCAATGTGTGTGTGGTTTCCAGGTTGCAATCAGATATGACTGATAGGACACGAGGATCATTAGTGTTAAGCTAATTAGTCTCGTTATTCATTTAATCACCTTCCCCTCCCAACTTGCCAGAGCTTGACTCCAACAACATGCACTTAATCAAAGACACACTTTTGCCTCCTATACAGCCTCCACAGCTCATAAAGTGGTTTGGGGAAAACTTAAACGTATGGGTGTGTATGTGAGCATGCGTACGTGTGGGGCTGTGCGTGGGTCCTATTGTGTGTGTGTGTGTGTGTGTGTGTGTGTGTGTGTGTGTGTGTGTGTGTGTGTGTGTGTGTGTGTGTGTGTGTGTGTGTGTGTGTGTGTGTGTGTGTGAAATGAATTCTCACACCGCTCCCATTTCGCTGGAGGCAGGCTAACATTCATCACTACTGAACAGAGGAAGGTCAGGAGCTTACAAATGTGAAGTATAATGGATACCGGGTTATTTTTTACTCATTCAGGAATGTGTCCATTGATTGAATGTGTTCAAGATACTGCAATATATGCCTGTATTGTGGAGCTTTTTTTCCATGCAATTACAGAGCTATACAGAAGACTTAATGGAAGCCAGCAAGTGGATGTCTTGCTTGCTGTTCACAAAGAATAATCAGATCAGCTTGGTTCGTATGAATACTGCACATGTCTAAAGCATTTGTTTGAGTTTGCTTGTGACATTAAATTGGGTCCCTTTTCAGGTCAGCATACAGTACACACATTTGTTTAAGTGTTAAAACAAATCGCAGTTAGACAATCAGACCAGAGCCTTATATTAGAGAGTTCCGCCACTGAGGGGACAGAAACAGCGTCGGTCACGTGGTTCATGTAAACTGGAAATAGTTACAAACGCCCATAGACTCCAATGCATTCAGTAAACAGAGATTTTGTGTAGAGGGAGAAAATGAGGGGGCCAGGGATAGACCCCTGGGGGACCCCGGTCAATTAAGTATATAGGGTTTTAAGTGGTTAAAAGGGAGTTAGTAGGCAGTGTGAAAGCAGTGTCAGCCAAAGATGGCAGAAGGAGCTTCACCCATTAACTTGGTGAAGCTAGTTATCGTACCCGCTAGTGATCTCATCCGTCCGTACGTTCTTGCCCAGGATGTCCCCATCACTCATGTACCCCGTCATCTCCATCTCCATCCCTCCTTCTGGCCCTCCTCCTCCCTTCTCCCCTTGCTCGGCCCCCCTCGTC
>NC_137625.1:11702920-11708501 GCF_963280865.1 Gymnoscopelus braueri
TGGATTTAACGAACTGAGCGATGTTATAGAAGTATAGCTACTATACCTCAGGCTACCCCAGGACTTTCTTTCTCTTATTTGCACAACAAATAAGTTTGATCATTTAGGCTGTGCAGGTCAGTTCCGTTGCGTTCTGTTGTAATGTAACGTCATGGGACCGGTATGCAAACATTAAAACGTTAACTACTATATATTGAAATGCAGAATAGTTTTAACCACTTAAAGCCTCTTCTACAGTTACTGTAGTCGGACTTCTTTTTTCCGTCTACTGTACATAAAATCTATTCTACAAGCCCACGACACCTTGTGAGCTTAGAGATCTACTATTTTTGGAAATATGTGTCGGGTGTTCCATTATGGGAGATATAGCCAAAACGTAGTTGCGAAAAAATATTTCCAAAGCCTGAAATATATTTAAAAATATTTTCTTTTAAGCCAATTATGTTAATATTTTATAGGTAGTATTTTGTACAGTATGCGATCATATCGCCACAATATCAAGGCTGAAATTCAAGCAACTACAGTATCTCAGCCAGATTGATTGGACTGTCCAAGCAATGAGCCTACCTGTGAGTGATCTGTGTTCCTCGCAGACTGGACATCGTCTCCTCCAGGTTCTGCCGCAGGTCTGCAATGTTTTTCACAGTCCGCATTCGTCTCGCCTCAGGGTCCTCTCCTGGACAGACAAACACACACGGAGACGTAATTTATAATGCTCTTTGGCACTCAGTGACAGACCAACACAAACACGGGACACCTCCACTCACACCCAAGCACACAACAGCCAAGTAATGCCTGATTTTAGGGATTTATACTTAGTTGCAAGCCGATGTCATACACCGAAAATGGCAGGTCTACATGCTGCTGTTAGCTTGTAGATTAGTACAAAACAGGCTGTATTTTCAGTATAAATCAGGCTTAAGGTGATGGGTGATGAGAGTGTCTGACATGCTTCACTGTTTTCCAGTGGATGTCTGCATCACCAGTACGGTGGCGACGCGACACGACACCATGACATGATGCAACAGGCAGCATGAGTTCACATCCCATGATGCAGCGCTGACAGCTCGAACCGCTTCCAATAAATCAACCTGTCAGCCGTACAGACTAGCCCCACGACGCCACAAACTGCATTTTCTAGTGGAGAAATAAGGAGAGAATTTCTTTTTGCAGTATTGACATTTTACTTTAGGCGAGTGCGGAAAACGCTGCAGTGACACTGCACATTCCATCAGTTCGCTCGGGGACAGAATTGCGCCCGCAAAAAGCAAACGATGTCAGAGATAATTTCCCTATCTGCCAAGGTGTATGACAGAACACGGCCATTTGAGTCCAGGATCTTTCTCCTCTTGCAGCTTTGAAGAGCACGGCTATCAAAGCACTTCACATGTTTTATGCTCTTCCATGGGATTTATTTGCAGCTGAAGTGCTAGTTTCACTGAGGTGATAGGCATTATTCTGCAGGGGCTCTGCTAATAAGAATGGGTGGGCAACATATCAGTGCTGTGGGCACAGGGTACAGACCAGCACATCTGCCTGTCTGCTCCAATTAAGCCCCTCAATGCGCCTGTCATGTAAGCCTGTATCTGCGGGCAGACATTACTGAATGGGTAATTAACAAGTGGCATGAGACATGGAATGGATGCCGGTCACGCCCCGTTTCTGGTTTTAAGGTGCTTTCAAAGGGAAAACTGTCTCCGAGACAGGGATGAATGAGCCAGCGCATCGTATAATGAGGGGATAATGTTGTGTGTTAGCGGTACTTTTGCAAAGATGCTGCTTCGCCTTTAGGCATGACTTTCAGTGTTATCAGCTATCTGACAGAGCTAGTGATAACATGCCAAATCCATTACACTTGACCAATAGGGTGCAAGTTAAAATGTTATGTTTTACTTTTTCAAAAATAGAAAGAACAGTTTTCAGCTGTGAGCTTGTAGGTCGGCTATTTTCGCTAATTGCCGCACAACAAAGTATATACTAGCTAGGCGGCGGCCATAGCTGAATGGGTAAAATGACAGAAGGTTCAAAGTTCGCCTCCTGGCCTCCAATGTGTCAAAGTGACCTGAGCCCCTATGTGTCAAAGTGACCCCCACATTAAGTGTTAACTAAATAAACGCAAATTAAGCATTTTCTGGATGTGATTTGCCCATTTTTTACGCTACCCTTCGCACATTGTGTTCACACTGTCACACCCCAACACCTCTGACAACATGTCAAATGTAAAGGGAAAAAGTCAAAATATAGCATGAGATAAAGCACAGATCATAGACATTACCCCTGCATACGAGTGAGCATTTGCTCTCACACAATCACATTTGACCTTCTTTTATTTTCCCTTTTTTCTACCTTTGCTGCCCTCTGCTCACCACATCCACGTCTGCAAACATCCAATCATGATCCAATTATAAAGTGACATGAGCAGACATGACTTGCAGGCTCCATCTTAGATGCAAAGGGGAGAGAGGTTTGGAATTTCAAGGTATGGCCTGAGCTGTTTTCTCTTTGGCAATGTGTGCGTGCGTGCGTGTTGAATGTGACTATGTGTGCATTCATGCGTGTGTGTGTGTGTGTGTGTGTGTGTGTGTGTGTGTGTGTGTGTGTGTGTGTGTGTGTGTGTGTGTGTGTGTGCGTGTGTGCGTGTGTGTGTGTGTGTGAATCCTGAAATTGAGACTGTAGAGTAGACTGAGGTAATGGAGCAGAGCGCTCACCTGCAGAGAGCAACAACCCAGCAGTGTTCTGTGTATAATATATACAACCACACCCACGGGCAACGACTAGAGGCTGTGAATATCCCACTATAAAGCTAAGTAAGTAATATTTCATAAATCTTTTACCACACAGTCCTCCACCCACACCCCCCAAAATAAAAACACAATACCGTAGCAATTTTCCAGCACATTACCCAAACCATTAACATTAGCATTTTGTAGATGAATTCGAATGGAAAAGAGACAGGCATGTAGCCACTCTTTTTTTTCAGACCGATAATTCAATAGCATGTTGTGGTGAGTCTTGGCTTAGCTGGTGGGAGTGCATTCAGCACTGGCAAGAGAAGAGGAGACAGAAGAGGCAACGTACTAACTGGGATTCAAAATACTGTACTTTACCCGATGGAGCCAGGACCCAACAAACCAGAGGAGGTTAAAAGACATGCATGTTCAGGTACAGACATGTACAAATTAATGTGTGAACAGTGAACGCACACACACACACACACACACACACACACACACACACACACACACACACACACACACACACACACACACACACACACACACACACACACACACACACACACACACACATGCTATGCATACCATGTCTATGATGCATTATACACATACGTGTAATGCATTATAATGGTTATAACACCATTATAGCTATAAGAACTCATAAATATTCATAATGCTTTATAACAATAATCATAACACATTAAAAGCATTCTATAATGACTTATAGGTCAAGTATAAATGCATTGTGATATACATATAACGCTGTATAATTACAGTTATAAGCACTCATAAGTACTCATAATGCAATCATAATACATTATAAACAATGATACCCACACGGACACAAACTTGTGAGCACCACAGATAATTTCCAGCTCTCTATGCCTGGCATTGCCCTCTCCATGTTTTAATAATGCATGTTAGCTGGTCCTGAGTATTATTACGCTACTATACTAGTCCACACTCCTTTTAATGCTCTGGGAATAAATGTATACATCATTAAAAACGATGCATAATTCAACAATATATATACCTCAGTCACGCAGATTCACCTTACAATACCTTTGTTTCAGTCATAATCTCAGCCTTGTCCATCGCTGCGATAAGGCTGCTCACTAACTCATACTCTCACGCACACAGAACATGTTTTTACCCCTGCTGATCCTGAATGTGCCTCATAACAGGTGTCGCAGTGCTTGCTAAAGCTGCAATCCACAACTTATTTCAATGAATAAAACATTATTTTAAGTACATCTGCAGTGGTTGGTTAGTGGTCTCCCTACTCTTCCACGGTAGACATTTAGACCATTGGTGTCGGGTAGGACCCCTACTGGTTGACAAGTACTGCCTGAAGCTCATGAGCGCAATGCCTCCCTTGTCCAAGCGGGGATTGCCTCTTGCGCGGTAGAAATCCCAAGTAGGACATACATCTTTTTTGCACATCAAGACAGTTATTGTTCCCTGAGGCTGGAGAACAAAGTACTGCAGCTGAATACTTTGTAATGCCAACTTTAATGCCAGGGCGAAAGACTTCGATATACTTGTAGCGTTGGATTTCTGTCAATCCTGAATCCTACTGTACATACATAGATGGAGGGAATATTAGTATAGTAAGTATTGATCACTGTCGCTATGTGTCTCACAGGCAGAAAGGGAGCCACACCTCAGCAGTGCATTTTAGGAAAGGGGGAATTTAGGGATGCACTGTCTCAGCGGAGGAGCAGCGTTATCTTGTATCTTGAGTTACACAGTCAAATCCTCAGTGTTAATCCTTTTGTAACTCATAATAAGTACACATGTAACCAAATGGACCCAGTAATACATCTGTACACTCTCTGAGATAAATTACCATTGGGGATTTTTATTATTGTGTATACTTCATTGTGCTGCATCATGCCTCAACCGGCTTCAACGGACAGTGCAGTACCAGCAACATGATGTTATGTATGCCACAGTCTGCCCACACTGACCTGTGTACTTTATTACATTGTATCATTACATGACAATAGCTGTTTTATCCGTTGAACGCATATAATACATTGTAAATGTTCCCAAACCCACTAGAACTGTGCCACAACCATGGGTACTACAGTACCCTGACTGCACTGGCTACTACCCAGCCAGTGCAGCATTTACCAACATTACCCCAGAACAGCTAATACACTGCAAATACACTGCATGTGGCGTTGACCTGCCCGGACTGCATACAACCAGCATGACTGTGTCAAAAACACAGACATTGTTCTCTCCATTTCGATGCATACAAACACTGCACACATGTGTGCGTGTGCAGGTGCATGACTTACGTGGGCGAGGGCGGGGTTGCAGCGCCTTCTCCAGATCGCCCAGCATGGTGAGAATCACCTCCTTGTCCAGCTGAGCCGCGCCCTCTCGGGGACCTCCCTCTGCCACCTCCTCCTCTGCCCAGTACCCCCTGTCCCTGGCGCCTCCCTGCCGCCCGGCACCAGCACCACCGGCGCCCTTCCCCGCGGCCGGCTCCTCGTCTGAGCGCCCGCTGCTGCCCTCCTCGTCCGCGGCCGCCTCGTCCTGCGATGCCCGCGGCGGGGGCGGGTGGTGGTCTGCCGACCCCCGTAGGTTCCCGGTGTACGATGCCCTCTGGGGGCGCCCGCCCGCGCCCGTGCAGCGCCAGGGGACAGGGATGAGCGAGTGCTCTGACTGGGAGAGCATCTTGGTGAGGGAGAGGGACAGGGATCGTGCCCTTGTGGCCCGCACCCCGTCGCCCCCACTGGACTGTGCCTCCTTCCTCGGGCTGCCCTGGAGGCTGCCCCCCGCCCGCCGCGACAAGCCGGAGGATGAGGAAGAAGAGGAGACGTACGATGAAGAGT
>NC_137625.1:11708701-11718701 GCF_963280865.1 Gymnoscopelus braueri
TTTTTTCTCTCCCGCTCTCTCTCAACACTCTCCAAATGTTTCCGTAATAAAAGCAAGCGTTGTCTTTTCATTGATCCCTTGTCTAGCTTGTCTTCCTTTTTCCCTCTTCCACCTTCTGTCTCTCTTCTGTTAATTACCAGTTCACCGGAGCGCCTCTCGTGCGTTTCTCTCTCTCTCCCGCTCTCTCTCTCTCTCTCACAGTGGTGAAAGAGAGGGTGTCGGAGCTGCTACTCAGCCTCACATAGCGCAAGGTCCGCCTGTTCTCTTCAGCCTGCACGCTGCGGTACTCTCTCTCTCCCTCTCTCTCTCCCTCTCTCTCATTCTCTCTGCGCGCCTCACGCACACTACATTCTCCGTCTTTTCCTTCCTTCCAAGGTCCCTCATTATTCCTCTTTTTATACCCCCCTCTTTGCTCTGTTTGTCAGTGTGACACTGAGTTGTTTGGACAGTGCACCTGTGAGCTTGCAGCCTTCGCCACGCTAAGCTAGTCACCAGCGTACGTGCCAACAAGCAACACAGCCTACCTTCAATTAGCAAGACCATGGCATCAACAAGACGATAACAACAAAAACCTATGGCTTTAAGCCGCACAACTATTACCTACAGCTGTCAACCACTCATCCCATAATCCCATTCACTGGTAAGTGAGAGTCAATGGCAGCAGTTGCCCCAGCAACCATAATAACGGTGCTTCTAACTGTCATTGGCTGAGGGGACTGGCATCTCTTATAATGTCTTATCAGGTTATTCTATCTCATGCTAATAGAGGAACAGAAGTATTATCATGTTGCATTGATACAGTCTATGGGCTAAAGATGAAGATGGCTGGCGTGCATGTCACAGATAGTGTAAAATGTTAGTGTTATTATGGCACAATTATTAATGGTTCTGTGCAGGGTAACAGTGTTTTTCCTTGCTACGCAGTGCACAAAACACAGCACTTGCTCTATACATAAAACTGACTTGATAGTATAACATGACAGTATAACAAGAGCCTTATTTTCTGTGCTCCAACTGTGGGGGGAAAATGAGGCGGTATAACCTGATTGACCTCGTAATTAATGAATCTATTAAATCCACATTAATCAGGAAGATAAGATGATCACAACTGGATAAGTTAGAGGAGGATTTGTAAGCCTTTTACAAATGGATACCTGTAATACAGACAAGTATGTCAATTAGTGCTCAATTAATCTCTGAATAGGAATACATTTGTGTATACAATTGTGAATAGACTGAAGGGGAACCTTGCAGGCTAGTACAGCTGGGAGTTTAACAAGAACCTTATCCAGACTGTCGACCATAAGTATCCTTTTGAAGGGCTTCCTAACCGCAGAAGTAAACCACAAGCTTGCATTCCGGACAAGGAACGGACAAAAGGGTCAAACCGACAACTTGACACGGACCACAGTTATAGAGAAACCCATCATGAATGGAGCTAATGACCAATACAACCATATGACCATAAAAAAAAAAAAAGAAGAACAAGAGTAAGATATCAAGCGAAGCCTGAAATTCAACGGACGCCGAGTGACCACAAAGGACATTGTGCACAAACAACAGAGTGGGTGATTACAGGTTTGGGGGATGTCAAAACAATGACATTCCAGACATTTTGGCTTGGTTGTGGCTTTTACAAAGGCCATCATTTGATGTATAAAATAAGACTGACTGCAGTGACCACTCTCTTTGATAGTAGATCATTTCAAACACTCACTTTTTGTAGTTGGACATGTTTATATGGTTGCTTTTTGCATGCTTCATTTTCAGACTGGAGCGCAGTGGAGCAGAAATGGCTCTCCCAGTCAGAAATTCAAATGCATATAAAGTACACCACAAATAGCAAATGGTGGGTTATTTTACTTCCTCATTTTATCAAATGTAGCAATTTCCCATAAAACAATGTACTATGCAGATATCGTCAAAAAAACGATTATCAAATGTTTATGCAATCGTTTGAATACAGTGGATTCCAGTCTGCAATATGAGACTACAGCACAGGGAAATGTGAGATCAAGTCTAGCACTGCCAGTCCAGTGCAAGGGGTCCCAAACTCTTCCGTGTTAAGGACCCTCAAATAGCCATAGCCTCTGGCTGCCGCCCCCCTTATGGTGAAGTTAATAATTACATGCCCAACAGAGGGGTGTAATGTTGAAAGTGGTTGAACTGTCACAATGAAGTGAATTTGAATTGAAATTAATTTTAAAAAAAATGAAATTTGATTAATTCTCCTCTCCTATTCCCTCTAACCTGTGGTGCAATGTGATGATTTAACAGCAGAATGTGCGGCCATTGGCCACCGTATGAATATGGTCAATTGTGTATAGATAACGTGTCACATGAGGTAGCCATTGCCATCACAAGACGCGGTGTGGTGAGAGTGTAATGGAGTGCGATTGGTCTGTTAGGGCACAAACAAAGGCCGGGATCGTTCCCTTCACCTGTCAATCCTGACCTTTTCCTTTCATTGTGTGAAGCAGTGGTTTACATTGCAATCTCACTCTCGCACGCACGCACGCACGCACGCACGCACGCACGCACGCACGCACGCACACACACACACACACACACACACACACACACACACACACACACACACACACACACACACACACACACACACACACACACACACACACACACACACACACACACACACACACACACACACACACACACACACACACACACAACCCCCCAACTCTCCCACCTCCATACCCCCCCAGTGGCCCCACTCCCATAACCCCCACCCCACAAATTCAGGGGATTACTTTTTGAAGATTTTACTATAATTTGTTGTACTTTTAATCAAAGTAAACCAAAAAAAATTATGGGACTCAAAAGCATGAAAGCTAGCCTATTCACTATTTGTGCAAAGTTTGGAGACAATTGCACTACATTTGTGTGCCGTGAGGGGGCGAACGGATAAATAAAGGACACTTCTCAATATTATAAGTATAAGATATTAGATAAGATAAGATGCTAACACGAACCAATGTAGCCTACACATTCAACACATTCATCAACACAACAGTCAGTCACATACAGTACGCAAGCGTCCACTCTTACATATTGTCGCTGGCAGGCAATAACCTTGTATCTTTATACTTAGTCGCATGACAGTGTTGCGCTAAAGTAGCAAAACAGTGAAAGCTCACAACACGTTGCATCGCGACATGTTGTGAGCTTGTACATCTGCTATAGCATTTTTTATCATTATTATTGAACATTTTTATGACATGTTTTCTATTTCCTGAAAAGTTGGTTTGTATGGTTACCTTGTATGGTTTTGACCATACAAGGTTTTCGTCCGACAGCGACGATATCCAAACGTTGACCTACCTGATATCTCCTCCAGGCACTGTTTGGCTGTCTTGCTGTAGACCAGCTCTCCTTTAGTGGGGCTGAGACAGGGATCTGCTGGGGCCACCATCGTGCAGTCATTCTCTGAGAATGTCCTGAGGGGACGCAAGCAAAGTAAACACAAACAACATTATTCAGGGACTGGCGGAGAGTAGTGTTTTATGTGTATTGCTGCCACAAACAATATATACAGTACTGTACGTACGCATAAAAACAGCCATTGTTTGTGCAATGAACATCAGTTACATTCCATTTATTGTGAGTTGGAAAAAGGTGACCTCTGTTTGCAAAAAAAGCACAGGCTTTGTGAACCGAGTTAAGTTGTGGAGGTTTACTGTCTCATGTCCACTGCTGTCTCTGTATGGTACTGTGGTTTTATGAACCCTGGTGTCCCTATGCTGGGGTCAATATTTTCTGAACGAGCTTGTAGATCAGCGATCTAGTGAGAGATTTGGTGTAGAGGGAAATACTAGCGGATCTAGTAGGCTATAGAGCCCTGGGTGACGACCCCCAGGCTAAACGTATGTTAACCAACTAAACAGTGGTTAACATACGAAAAGGCAGCTGCTTTTCTTCACCGGAACCCAATGAATACACACATTACACAGTAAAGTCCTCAATGTTAATTTAAGGATACCAAATGGATCCTTTAAATTAACACTCAAGGGTCTCTGTTATGGGTTTGCATGTATGAGTGAGCGTGCAAAGGAATGTTTGTGTGTGAAATGTATGTATTCTTTAAATGTCTGTGCCAAATCCACATTGGCCCAGTGCTTCATTCCTCTCTCCTTCCCCCTGTCCATCCCTCTCTCTCTCTCCATCCCTCAAGCCCAATGGCATCAGATAAATCTTAAACCGCTACAGTGTTTGTTGACTGGCCCACAACAACAAGGTTAGAGACACAGACCTGGGCACAACACACTCACACAAACACACACATTACCATGGAGGTATGCATGTGCACTGCACACACATGATACACACAAATTCCATACAAATTGGCATGCAGGTATGCATAATGTGCACCGTGCGCGCACCACACACACACACACACACACACACACACACACACACACACACACACACACACACACACACACACACACACACACACACACACACACACACACACACACACACACACACACACACACACACACACACACACACACACACACACACACCCCTCCCTCTCTCCACTAGAAAGCCTTTCCCCAGCCACCTGCACTGCTGCAGATAAAAATTGGCTTCCAAACCCAGCCGCAACCTCAGGCAATGACTTCAGCTACTGTGAAAGTCTGTTTTCCCCCAAGCGGTCTTACTTTCAACGCTGTAGAATGGCAAAGACTGGGAGAAATACATGCATACTGGCAGAGGAAACGTTGTGACAGGAGGTGGCTAGACGGGTTAAAGAGGTTCATTTACGGGAGGCAATTAGCATCTTATTCATGCTGTGTAGTAAATTAAATGCCCACTCGAAGCCGATCAAAACTGTCAACACCAACACAACTAATGACGTCAGATTATTACCGTTTAATTATGAGCCAATTTACACCACACCGGGTTTAGTGTGTATGTTGTACCCCTAATGGTCAAATGCAACAGGCTATGAGCTTATACTGTAGATCGGCAGATCGTCAATTTGCCGATACTTCGTACGACGAAGTATAAATCAGGCTTATAGCAAACTTGTCTCTTTTTGTATGTTGGGATTACAAAGAGTTAAATTCCTGCCAGTCTTAATGCATTGCTGGTTGCGGAGGCAGCCATATACCATTAGTAAAAAAAAAAAAAATAGAGAGGGACGCACAGTTGAGCACATATCTTAGATGATCTCTATTGTCATACTGATGATGTCATTGATAAAGGCTAGCCCCCAAGGGGCCGCACCGTACAAATACAAGTTTGATGATTTGGCTTGCTGCCATTCTGTAAAGGTGAGATCACGAGTGGAGAACAAGTGTCTATCATGCTAGCGTGAGTTTCCCGTTCTCGTCACCCGTGTGTGTGCCTGTATTTAAATGGACACAGCGCTGCTTTTATCATCAATTGTAACGCTGTTACAATTGCTGAGGCAGAAAGGTTAAGTCCAGGGCACGAGGAAGCAGAACAGATGATTACTGACGCAGCAGACTGCAGCCCTGCAACACCTTCTCTCTGCCTACAGCACTGTGTAGGAGGAACCCAAATCAATGTTGCACGCTCACTGCAACACACCTTCACATCCATACTGATCAGAGAGATGAAGTAAGGACAAGTGGGGAGAGGGGGAGAGGGTAGGGAGAGAAACACGGAGGGGGGAGAGAGGAAGAGGAAAAAGGTTAGTGAGAGAGAGAAAAAGAGAGAGAGGGAAAGGGAAAGAAAATGGAGAGGGAAAGATATGTGAGAGAAGGGGGAGAGAGAAAGAGAGAGAGAGGAAACACAAGGATGCTTAATTGGGCCTGAAATGATGGTAAATTGCTGCACAGCAGGATGCTGCTCAGCTAAGTGCAGTGCTGATTGGTGGCATAACAAGGAGAGTCATCCTCCAGTGAAGAACAGGAGGTTGAGGAAGAGCAGGAGGTGGAGGAGGCAAGTACCCAAACATGTGAGTGAGACAGGAATGGGACAAACAGGTCCCTTTTAGGTTCCCCTATGATGGTTAGGAACCACGGCTGTATCCCACAGTATTTGTGCCTATATGCTGCAAATTACTCATCAGTAAAAGCACAAAGGTATTGGTATCAAAATGCACTTTAAGTACCAAAAGTAGAAAGTACTCATTGTATGTATAATAATCTTTTGAAAATAGCATTGCATTGCGACTCATTGTGAGCTTGTAGATCGGCTACAAAGTAAGTCACTAAAGTTTTCAAATATTGTAATGGAGTAAAAGTATAATAGGTGTGAGTAGAAGTAAAAGTACAGAAAATTGGAAATACTCAAGTAAAAATACCTCAAAATTGTACTTAAGTACAGTACTTGAGTAAATGTACTTAGTTACCTACTTACAACATTTGCAACACCTGTCAATACATTATAGACAAATTGTCATTGTTATTTAATGACTTTGTATTATTTGATGATGATATTTGCACATTATTAAATTTGTATTGCTAATTATTTACTAATGTGAATTATCTTCTGTTCTGCTTTGGCAATATATGTTTCTCATCTGTCATGTCAATAAAGCTTTGAAATGTGAATTTTAGAGGAGACAGACAGACAGACAGACAGACAGACAGACAGACAGAGGGGGGGGGCAAACAGAGAGTGACAAAGAGAGAGTTAGACAGAATGGGAGAGAGAGACGGATGAGGATTAGGCCTCGTTAATGGGATTCTTAGCTCTCTGCCACTCAAAGGACAAAGTCATCTCAGCTATCTCTATGACTTCGCTTTCTCTCTGTTCCTACCTCTGCTGTCAGAGGGGAAGATTGGTCCTGACAGCGAGATCCTCTGGGCACATCCTCCTTGTGTGAGCAGAGAAGACCACGTGCAACATTGAACCCAAAAGTTCTACTTCACACCCTAACATTTAATCTCCTCTCTGAACGACCCCAATGTATATTAGATAACGCAATGTCTCCCATCGACGTTGTTCTTAGACGTTGGATTCCATCCGCATCTTTGGGTCATGGGCACTAGTTCTTTAGAAAGAAAACGTCATGTCTTCATAGGCATAGCTGTGACGTCCGGACATGAACGATTTCCAACACACAGAGAATTTAATAGGAAGATTTTTTTCAAGTGGTGGGCAGCAGTGACTCACTGAGTCGCTGTGTGTATGACCATATGGAGGTGGTGGAAGGCACAGTTGATCAATAGGAGTAGTCGTTGTGTGTGCTCGCGGGCGGCGCACACACGATTGTTAATGTTTACGTCTACAGAATGTACATCTCTTTGAACAAGCCGTTGTGCATGTGTGTGTGTGTGTGTGTGTGTGTGTGTGTGTGTGTGTGTGTGTGTGTGTGTGTGTGTGTGTGTGTGTGTGTGTGTGTGTGTGTGTGTGTGTGTGTGTGTGTGTGTGTGTGTGGTGTGTGTGTGTGTGTAGAATAAAGTGGTGGAGGTATGGAGAGAGTCTCTGTCTTCTGTTATGCTGTAGCTGGCGTAATGAGGAGCTGAATCTATAGTGTGACCCTGCTGACTCTCAAACACTCACGGACACACACACACATTTCTCAGAGTTTCACCATTGGTGTGTATACCCCTGCATTTCCTCAACAAAATGTCAGAGGAAGGGCTGGTGGAATAATAATTGTCAGCGAATAATTTCCCTGCCGAATAGAGCAACGGGTGTTTAAGAGATGCGAAGATAAACTCATTAGCTAGTGCACCACAATTAATGTGCAGATAAGATTGAATGTGTTCTTGATGACGCTCATGAATAGTCATCAATGTGTTGGATCTGGGTGGTTAAAGAACAGAGTCAAATAAAAATGTACCCTTAGGGTCCATTTTGACACTCAGAATTAAATGAACACTCCACATGAAACAGACACTCATCCAAAAGTCTAAACGACGGCAGAAAACTCTTGAATCACTAAAGTATATACTTTAAAGTTTAGATACTAAGAAAAAGGCCTCCTCTGGTACTAGGGCAGGGTGTTTTAGAATCAATTTGGAAAACAATGTAGAATGCACAATGAACAAGTAGACATTTGGTCAGTTGTTACTGGAAAATGTCTGTCAGCTTTTTGTTTCTTAGCTACTTCTGAAACTGTACTGACAGGGCAACACACAAACACGCACACAAACCACATAGATGCCAGTCTCACCTGTACATGAAGGGGGCGACGGTGGCAGTATTGGGGTGGTTGTGTTGCTGCTGTTGAGGGAGCTGCACCACTCCGTTACCCGCCAGCACTGCTCCTCCCCCTCCCCCACCAATCACCCCGCCGGAGCCGGACAGGGCCGAGGTGCTGGTGGAGGACGTCATGCTGGTCCGTCGGGCTTCCAGACCGCCCTGGGAGCGCTGCATGTAGAAGCTCCCTCCCTGTCCACCTTTTGCCAGCTTGGCCTTCTCCCCCTCCCCCGTCCGCATGTTGCCGCTGTTGTTCAGGGCGGCCTGGGTCTGCGTCTGGGCCGGGCCCTGAGGCTGAGCCTGGGGCTTGGCTGTGCTGGCAGAGGGAGTTTTGAGTCCCGACTTGGGAATGCCGCTGGACACCGGTGGGATGGCGCTCTCTTTCTTCCCCGCCGAGGCCTTATTGCCGCCCTTGGGGATGAGACTCGCGATCTTGGACGTCTTCTTGCCCGTTTCGGCCAGAGGCTCTCGCTCCTCCTTGGGCGGGGAGCCGGCCTTGGAGGCTTTGCCAGACTTATTCTTGTCGTCCTTGTCTTTGGGTGGGGTGAGGGACTTGCTGCCGTTGGCCTTGGAGGAAGAGGAGGTCTTGCCCGGTGCGGTGAGCGAGGCTGTGTTTGTTTTGGTGGCCGTGTGTTGTTTGGCCGTAGAGCTGCTACTGCTGCTGCATACCGACCCCGTGGGGGTCAGCCCCTCCTCGCCATACTCCGACAGGTCGTCCTCCTCCTGCAGTGCCATCTCCGCCATCGAGGGTGACGTGCGTGATGCTGAGCGCGGGTTGATGAGGCGAAACTTCTCCAGCATGGATCTCTGGGGAGGGCCTCCGCCGGCGATGCCCGAACCCGCCTTGGGCCCCTCCGTCATGGGTGGCCGGAGGCGGTCGGAGGCCTGCGGAGGAGGCGTGGGTGAGGGGGAGTGCGTGGGGCTCGTCGCCAGCATACACGAGGTGGCGCTGTGCTTGAGGTTCATGGACTTGCTGCGCCAGGACTTGCCGGCAGTGGGCGAGGGGATGGCAGAGGCCAGCTGCTGCCCGCTGAGGCTGGTGGGCACTGTGCCACCGCCATTGCTACCGTTCATGCCAGAAGGCATGGGGATGCCCCTCACGGAATCTGCACATGAGAGACAGGGGATGGTCAGGAAAGGGTTACAGTTACTGCATTGAATCCGTCAAGTGAACGAGAGCACATTTACAAGTAATAATAACAACTGATGCACTATGCTATATCCCAGTACAGTTTATTACACCTTGAGCTCAGTGAAAGTCTCCAAGATGTGAATCGTACTTCACTTGAGTGGGGGGAAAAAAGTTCAGCCTGTATTCCCCACTGACAGAATACTGACAGCGAAGATGAGTCAGATAAAAAGAAAACCATTGTTACTACACCTACCGAGCGCACCTTTCCACATTTAGAGGTTAGAAACTAGTCCTTGTGATAGTTTCAGTAACTATACATGCAAAATGTGTCTCTTGCTCACTTGTATGGTGCATCGGAGAGGGACAGGTATCACAGAACAAGTGACCACAAATTGTCTTCTCTTCACAGACTACACACAAACTGGCAGGTGTCAATTACAGATGGAATGATGTAATGTAACACGCAGAAGTAAGAATAGATTCACGGTGCACTTTGTATTGTGGGACTGGGAAAATTTGGTACTAGTGTTTTACAGTTATCTGCCGGGACTTGGTTGCAAAGCTTGAAACGGGTGCAGTCTGGGCTGTCTTGACACGCACACACGCACGCACGCACGCACGCACGCACGCACGCACGCACGCACGCACGCACGCACGCACGCACGCACGCACGCGCACACGCACGCGCACGCGCACGCGCACGCGCGCACACACACACACACA
>NC_137625.1:11721201-11726201 GCF_963280865.1 Gymnoscopelus braueri
GATGTGAGTATGCATGTTTGTCTTATTTGCATATAAACAACACACGCAACAATTGTACACACAAGCACACGTGCAAACACCCACTCTCACAGGTCATGTCATGTACTATTTGTTTGTCTCGATTCAAAGTCTATTTATCATCATACGACCATGTCGCTTGCCATAAATGACCGAAACAATAGAAACAGTAATGTTCGGTGAGCAGCATGTCATGAATACAACATGCAAAAGTAACAATTAGGCTTAGGAATTCCTCTGTTACCACCTGATTCCCACAAATAGTTGACTAACACCATACTTCCAATATTGTAAATCACTTGGGTAAACAGTGGCAGCTATAGTCAACATGGGCTGTGACTTTCATTACCTCAGGACACGGCTATTGCCTGTGTCCCTCCTTGGTTTCTTTATCTATTCTTTTTTTTGGCAATTTTATGCCTTATTTCCGATAGGATAGAGTAGAGACACAGGCAATCAGGGGCAGAGACAGAGGGCAGACATGCCTAACCGGCTGAGCCACCAGGGACCCGTCCCGACTTCATTATTTAACTCTACTCTATTTTCACCACCCAAAAAAAGGTCTGGCTACGTCGCTGAACTTTCTCTGACATTTTCCTGCAGATGAACTTTATACCAAAACATTGTTTCCTTTCCCTGCAACGATGCTCCAGCACCAAGCATCTTATCACACTGGAACCAAGGTTGGTCTTCAGGCAGTATTTAGTAATCATCAGGAAACACATCCAAAATGACTAACCAGGATGCACTTGACATATATCATGGTCTTACTTCCAGCCTATCATATATAACAGGATCAATAGATCAAGCGCCACTGATCAATGGGGGTACTTAGAGGTAAGAGAATCAGTTTCTTATCGTCAATCGTTTTGTCTCTAGGTTCCTTTCTCACTGTTATCCTTCACCCTCAACCACCCACATATGTATGCATCTTCTCCTAATGTGTTCAGTCTCTCTCTAACTCACACGTGTGATTGCTTTATTTGAATCCGCCTTGATGTCAAC
The DNA here is from genome assembly GCF_963280865.1 of Gymnoscopelus braueri. Taxonomy (NCBI): domain Eukaryota; kingdom Metazoa; phylum Chordata; class Actinopteri; order Myctophiformes; family Myctophidae; genus Gymnoscopelus; species Gymnoscopelus braueri. The sequence continues at coordinate 11,722,225 of NC_137625.1, forward strand.
TTAATTTAGTATTTGTTGCAGGACTAAAGAAACATACAGTACATTTATAAACATTACAATAAAAATAAAATCAGTAGCTCATCGGGCAATACAGGGTCATTCATCACATGTACAGTATATCTTACTTATGGATACAGGAAGCACAGTCTCGTCCATACAGACAGGCAGACACATAGCAGCACTTTGCTAATTGTTTGGCTTTGCTCTTAGGCCTGATTTATACTTAGTTACGCGCCGTTGTCGTCTACCGAATATAGCAGATCTACAAGCTGTGAGCTTGTAGATCTGCTATTTTTGGTGCGTGACACCGCTTTGAAGAGACCTGTCTTCTGCAGTCCCCGTACCACTCGCCTGAGTCCATGTCCATCTACAGTCTGTACCACTAGCCTGTGTCCATGTCCATCTACACTCTGTACCACTGTGTATAGTCGCCTACATGTCCTAAGCTGCCTAACATGAAGATGAGAAGTTGACAATTATAGCCCAAACAGGTTATTATTTGAGTCAGCTCCTGATGTTTCATTAGCTTAGCCATGTATGCCTGTTTCACACACACACACGCACACGCACACACACACACACACACACACGCACACACACAGGCATTTTCAGGTACAGTACATATGTAGACATTTTTCCCTCTTCTAATAGCTAGTATAAGCACTGTGTCTAATGCACACGTACGCACAAACTCTCTCTCGCGTGTGTGTGCGCACACACACACACACACACACACACACACACACACACACACACACACACACACACACACACACACACACACACACACACACACACACACACACACACACACAGCCCTGATTTCAACCACTGTGAGGCCTTAAAGAAAAAGAAAAGAAAAATTAACAGTCTCGCGTTATTGTGCTTAAGAGACCAATTGCTTGGTTTGGCCTTTCAGCCATCACTCTGTGCTCTTAAATGGCACTTGCCAAGCTGTGCAAATGTGCTGCTGCCTGGAATAATGGCATCCATTATAACTCTCTTAGGAATAAATAACTGTGGATGATTCAGCAAAATGGTTAACATTAGAGAAGGGAATTTTGTGCTCGAGTTCCCCTGCATGTGTCAGCTCACCTCTCTGGATAAGTGGCGCCACCAAGTGGATAGACAGGAGAATACATAATAAATATTCATTCTCACATACATTCTCATAAGAGGATTTGATAGGTTACAGTACATCTTTGTCAATGTCAATCACAATCAAACGGTTGTGCCTTTCACCTGGATTAATCTTGTCAGAGTTTTTCAAGGAAACAATTGGTGTTTATTTTTATAATCCATCTCCTATATATATGTCTTGAAATGAGTTGAAGGAATAACACTATTGAACACTATTAACAGTGCAAGCTTTGAAACCAGGATATGAAATTCTGATTAATTAAGCAAATACACAATTGACTGCATTCATGAATGACGACAGAACACACAGAGCAGAAAAAAATGCCTAAACATCGTACCATATTTCCACTCAACATCATTACCTCCGGCACTCGGCCGGAGGCCTTGTGCCTACGACCCAAACGCAGCCCTGCTGATATGATAATACAGTATAACAGCACTCCCTCTCGTATGATATGACTTAATTGACAGCCTTACCTCTGTCGTTGCCGCTGGCATACTGCAGAGGCTTGTTCTTGTCTATGCTGTTGAAGCTCTGGCTGCGCCGGTTGAGGTTAGAGGAGCCCGGACTCTTGGAGGCCCCGCTGCCTGCAGCGGGAACCCTCGAGGGACCCGGTAATCTGTGAGAGCAGAGGAAGACAGAGACAGTACACCTGTGAGTGTGTGGAAGAGGAGACCAGTGATGCTGGGGCGAGAGATGCTGCAAGGGAGAGAACGCAGAGTGAGGAGCTGTCAATGCTTTATCGGTGGAATGAAATGAAATGGCTGGGTATGTATGGATGTATGGATGGAGAGGTGAGAGACAGAGAGACACAGAGAGAGAGAGAGAGAGAGAGAGAGAGAGAGAGAGAGATGTAGTTGCAGAAGCATGGTTCTTTAATGCAGTACCAATAATGTGTGAATGTACAAGGACACCAAGGACAGGCAGACACACACACACACACACACACACACACACACACACACACACACACACACACACACACACACACACACACACACACACACACACACACACACACACACACACACACACACACACACAGTAACAATGGCCTGTTTTCACATCTCTCACACATTCTTTCTTCCACTCATGCACTTTCTCACTCACATACTACACAGCAATTGATGCGAGAAAAAAAAGAAAATATCCAATCTACAAGTAGGCCTACACGACGTGTATAGTAGTATATAATAATAATTTTACGAGGCTGACTGGCTGAAAAAGCCTTTCCATCTTTCCCACACTCCTAACACCATCTTTCCAGCTCTCTCTCGCTCTCGCTCTCTCTCTCTCTCTCTCTCTCTCTCTCTCTCTCTCTCTCTCTCTCTCTCTCTCTCTCTCTCTCTCTCTCTCTCCCCCCCCCCCCCCCCCCCCCCCCCCCTTCTCTCACAGACCCTCAGATGGTGGATGTTTACTTCACATGGTCCAGCTGGAGGCCAGTCTCGTCCTCAGGGAACGCTAACAGCATTATCCCATTAGAAAGCAGTTAGAGCATTCTGTCATTACATTAGCCTTGCTCACACAATTTCACTACACCGACACTGCAAGGTTGGGTCACTCAGTCCCTGTCACATGCAGACAGTCTGTTCTAAACAGTGGGATTATGCCATCAGCACAGATGAAAGCTAGCCCCTGATCGCCTTCAGTGCTTCAGCATAGCCAGGAAGCCACTGTTTGGTTAGTGGCCTTGGAACGTATATTCCACTAAGATGTAATTTTGCTGGTGTAGCAACTGGTGGAGTTGCCCTGGCTGAAGACCAGAAGTCTAATGCCTCTCTTAGGCAAGGGGATTACCCTTTGGATGAGTGGTAGATAAGATGTTTGTTGGGAGGTGATGTTGTCCCCAGCAAACAGGAAAACTTTTTGTCATATCAGCATACTAGTAGTACTGAAGGTGTCACTTTTCATCAGTGCCAAATTTATTGTGCACAATGTCAGTAGGCCACAGAGGTACTTCCACAATGTTTTCGACATACACGTACGTACTGTATGTTTTATAATACATAACTTTTGAAATGTGTAACTTGAATTCTATAATGGAATTCAATGGGGATGTGAACCAAATTTGGGGTCAGCATACTGTTCCAACAGCATACTGTAAAGTACAACTCTGCCTGTCTGGCTGAAACATTGTTTTGATGATTCTATGGAGCTAATCGATTCGCTATGCTGAATGTGTCACCCGTCAGCGCGGCACAGATGGAGCCAAGATGTCGGGGGAGGAGGGAGGGTATCGGGATGGAATCCTCAACCTAACAAAACTGGGGATAAAACACAGCGATGTACTCCACTGAAAACACCGCGGGACCCGCAGCAGCACGGACGGCTGTCGAGGTTCATAAGATGTTAATTAGAAAAATCAATCTACAGCGCCTCATTTCATTCCTTTCAGCAACACACACGCCAAGCTGTGATAAACTTCTCCTCGGGGCTAGACAGACCTCAGTTCACATTCATTACACATCACAGTACTGGATGTTAAACTAACACTCTTTTAGATTTGACTGTGTAACTATCTTCAATCCATTCCCTCTCTTGTTCTCCTCTCCATATTTCAACTTTTTACGGTTTTACGATTTCCTACATTAAAATCCTATGGTATACTTTGTCTGTATGACAGTGTCTCTCACAAAAGTAGCGAAAATAGCAGATCTACAAGCTTATAACGAGTCACATTTGCTTGTAGTTTGGCTATATCTTTCGCCTATTACGACAAGCCCAACATAGAGACACCAGGTTGAAAGTGCTGGTTAAGTATGTCTGTGGGTTTTTATAAATATTCAACCAATAAGTATTAACAAGAGCTTGTGACTAAATAATAATATGCGTATTG
>NC_137625.1:11731201-11783701 GCF_963280865.1 Gymnoscopelus braueri
CACATTCAAAACCACACACGTGTGACTAAGACAACTAAGACATAACATCCTTCCACTCATTAAAGGGCTGCTGACGTCAAAACACCCCAAGATTTCCTCACAGGAAAAAAACAAAACAACAACAACAACAAAAACACAGATTCCCAAATCAGTTTTCTGTGTTGGCCCCATGAGAGGACGACAAATCATTCACAAATCAGATTCAATAAAAACCCACAACTGAGCAAAACGCGAGGAGAGCGCTGTAGGAAATACCCAGCGAGCAGACTCACGATTTACAGCACAACACTCACTCTGAGTCATGACGACAGAGCAGAATTAACGCTGGCTGTTCTAGGCTGGCCTCTTGACTCATGCTCGACAGGAAATAGTAAAGCTACTCATGACGGAGAAAAAAGAAAACAAAAGAGTGTTTTACGAACAAATGGATGCCTTTAATCATCTCGTACATACTATAAACTATCAGAGGTTAAGAAACCAGGTGGCCTGGCTGTTTATTTGTGTGTGTGTGTGTGTGTGTGTGTGTGTGTGTGTGTGTGTGTGTGTGTGTGTGTGTGTGTGTGTGTGTGTGTGTGTGTGTGTGTGTGTGTGTGTGTGTGTGTGTGTGTGTGTGTGTGTGTGTGTGTGTGAGGGAGTGAGAGAGCATGATTGTAATTCTGAAGAGGCATGTGCCTCTTTCTCACTGGTTGTCACCAGTTGAAAGAACAGAAGCTCTATTGAAAGCACTAACTGATGGCCAATGGTTAGCAACAGATTAACACATCTTGACCACTGTGTACTGCAAGATCCAGGGCTTGTAGGCTCATGCCAGTAGGGCTGCAACTATTGATTATTTTACTTATCAATTATACAATTGATTACTTAAACACTTAAAGGGGAAATCCACCCATTTTCAATATTTAACTATGTCATTAATATAGCATAAAGGAGTTGTGTGGAAATAAGAAAAAATTTAAAAAAAAATTCACATTGCAAAAAAATGTAACATTGCAAAAAAATTAACATTGCAAATTACACCATGATGAGTCATCACAGTGTAATTTGCAATGTTAATTTTTTTGCAATGTTACATTTTTTTGCAATGTTAATTTTTTTTTTAATTTTTTCTTATTTCCACACAACTCCTTTATGCTATATTAATGACATAGTTAAATATTGAAAATGGGTGGATTTCCCCTTTAAGCATTATAACATACTTGGCCACACAAGTTGTGGTGCAAAAAGTTAAAATAGCAGATCTACAAGCTCACACATTGCATCGTGATCTGCTAGATCTGCTATTTTTTTAAAACAAATTTTGCTTTCTTCTTTCCGCCTACAATGGACAATGCCCAAAATAGGGATAGATTATTAATGGATTATTTTATTCAATTACCTCAGGGTGGGGTGGGCCAAATTGGCCACAAGATACCAAACAAAAGAAAACCCTACTTTTATCTTGACCAAACAGAATATAAAAATACAGGTATCTCACCTAATATAAACTAAAAAAGAATTAAAAATCAGCTACCAGGATTGCATTAATCACTTGAACCCTGGAGCCCATATTTTTATATTTAGGTGAACCTTCAATAGGGCTTAACGTGTTTAATAACTACAAAGGTGTTTCAAGATGCCATCAACCATCTGGGGAGCCAGTTAGTGCACTGACCATTGTGAGACGCAAGGACTTGGGTTTTTAATCCAATGCACCATCATGTTTCCCCTCTCTCTAGGTTTCCTGTCTGTCTACTCTACACCACCGTTTCCCAAACAGTTGGTCGGGACCCATTTGTGGGTCGCGAACACATTTTTATGGGTCAAAAGTAAATATCCCTTTATTGTTTGTTTCCTACATTTTGTGTTTAATTTTTTTCATGAATTCAAAGAAATTCCATAAATTAGAAAACAAATGCTTAGGAAGTAGTGAAAATAGCCGATCTACAAGCTTGCGGCGCGTTGTGAGCTTGTTGATCTGCTGTTTTCACTAGTTTGGGTCCCCGGGCAAACATCTGATTTCATTTTTGGGTCTTGAGCTAAAAAGTTTGGGAACCACTGGTCTACACTCTCCTATTTAAATAAAGTAAGTACGTACGTTGAATCATCCAACTCCAACTCAACTATGGAGGACAGAGGAGAGGATTCAGTGGGCTGTTTAGACAAACAGGAACAATTCACCTGGGTTACTGTATTGACACTGACAGGTGGAAGTGGACAGAGAGAATAAACTACCTGTATTACATTATGTAAATACCACACTTTACTTTTCAACATAATATATTTTCACTTCCCTCTCATACTTCCGTCTTCCTAGCATGGTACTGGAAATCAAATGATCGACAGTGTACATGGTGACTACAGCTGACTTTATTACTTCACAATTTTCAGAATACTTTACTTTTTTATCTTTACTTGCATGTCTCGAGTTTTATTAGACCTTATCTTTACTCACATTGTTGAGGAACTGGCTGTATTATTGGGTGTGCATGTGGCCAACATAACTTAAAACGTGGTGCATATTAGAGTATGATAACGCTTCGGACATGATAAATCATCACACTCACATCAAGTGAGCTGGGTCCCAACCCTCTCTGGTAAGCTCTTCTTTTCAGGAAAATTCATTCTCAAATGTCAGTGGCCCCAACTTTCAGAATTTGAATCAGTGTCTGCAATTCGCGGGAATTTAACAAGACTTTAAAACCAACAGCAAGGAATAGCCAAATCACTGTTGACCTCAGAGATATTCATTATGCGCGGGCCTGTGATGTTATGCTAATGAGTTGGGGATCGCAGACAGCAGAGCCCGTGAAAACACGTTCAGGGCCATTTCCCTTCATACTGGAGAGCCTTTCATATCGCTGGAGGAATGAAAAGTATATGACACACGACACACAAGTTAATGATCGCTGGAAACTAAATCCGTTCTCCCTGTCCGGCGCCCTGGCAACCCTTCGAGCACCAGTGTGTTTTGCGCTACATCAAATAGCCCAAATGACTTTTCGCATGCAGAGATGCTTTAAGCCAAAGATTAATGGAGCTCATCATTCTCTCAAAGTGGCTCTCCAACGTGGGCAAAAAGTCTGAGCTAAAACTTCTCGTCGCTCTCCGTCTAAATAAAGCTTGTGTCCTTTTCCCTTCTCGATGTCCTTTTCTTTCATGTCCAGGGTGGGAGTCTTGTGAAAGCTTAAAGGAAGGAAGGAAGGAATGGAGGACGGAAGGAGGAGGAGGGATGCACTTAAAAGCGACAGAGGCAACAGGGATATAACACAGGCTACTGGTAAAAGAAACTCATGTTTGTGGAGGCCGCAGTTATATTGAAAATCTACCACAGCACGTGTCTGTCAGAACCAACCTTGACAGGGGTTCTGTGGCGCACATTTTTCCCACCACAAGGCCTATCCGCCCCCTTATATAATGTAGTGAAACATGAAGGCAAGGGTATACAGTCCCAGCCTGGAGTGCTTATCCAACCCACGACCTTTTAGATCTTTCCATGTGGAAAAAAAAGGGCCCAGAACATATGAGGGCAAGATGCAGCAGAGGTACAGTACGTCGCTCCTGATAGAATACAACATACATCAGCAGGGCCCTGACTAATAGTCCATGACACTGCGGTGCATATGCGAGCGATATTGGATGCCACTGCTGTCCTATTAAATGTGAGTAATCTCAGTTTCGCGCAGATAATAGTCGCAGCACCGAGGTCAGACGGAAACTTATGGTTCTTAAGATCCAAAATGGTGGCCACTCAACCACTCGGGCCAGCCTGGTGACAACTGTCTCCACTGTCACATCCCGGAGCGATAAATCCAGCCTGGCCTTTTCAAAGCCGATGTGGCACTCACATTCCAACACACGAATGAAGACGCATAGCATGCATCAGTTCATTTATGGATGCATACAGTATTTGTGACACATTCAATTCATTAACCACTTTTAACCTGGAGTCCTTATGTTGGGCATGTCATTACAACATTTTTTAAACTTTTTTTTTGTGCAAAAATAGCAGCTCAACATTTGTCAAACTTAAAAACAAAAAACACAAGCTCAAAAAACGTGTTGTGTTGTGAGCTTGTAGATCGGCTATTTTCCCTTTGTGATACCATTGTACGCCTACAGTAAGTATAAGGCATTAAGTGGTTAACAGACTGATGCCTTTGTGCAACCATACATTAAACTGAAAATGCAATGTCACATTGCCCTATAGAATGGCAGATTAATTATGCTTCAAGTGGGGGTAACTAAGCCATTGGCGTGACTAATTCATGACCAACAACAGCCAATATTTCACAGTGGTTGAGACCAAGCAATACCCAAGACAAAAATAACATCACGTACAATGGCCACAGTTGAGCGCTTCCTTACAAATTATACCAAAACAAAATCTCAAAAGCAATCTGTAGTCAATAACCAAACTATAAACAACATTCAATACAGGACATAAAACTGCTTAAAATACCCAAAATGCACATTATCTATAAGATCAAACAAATCCAATAATTTACCAGTTCATGATGCCTAATGGCATGATGGCACTAATCCATATTCCACCTGCAGCCTCCTAAATTCCAACAATGTCCAACCTCTGCTGCACTGACACAGACACGCAGTGTTCAAATGTACCTCGGAGAGGGGTCTGGCTTGGCCAGGCTGTGTGTTTTCCCATAGGGCAGACGACTCTTCCTCTCCCGGGAGATGGCAGTGGGCAGGCGCGACGAGCGTGATACCAAGGGGTCAACTTGCTCGCCACGGGACATGGTGAGTTAAGTGGGAGGGCTGTGTCTGCCGCACTAGGCTAGGGGCCCCCCTACCCTTTTGCAGTAAGGCAAACCTCCCCTGGCTCCAGGCTGTCGCGGTCCGACCAATGGGGAGATCCCCTCCCGACACACATGCACACATACGTCTCATCCCCGGCTCCGGGGACACCAGCTAGAGCCAGCAGGTGCTGTCTATAGAAAGCACTCTACCCCACGACTGTAAATGTGCAGGAGGCCAAGTGTGTGTGTGTGTGTGTGTGTGTGTGTGTGTGTGTGTGTGTGTGTGTGTGTGTGTGTGTGTGTGTGTGTGTGTGTGTGTGTGTGTGTGTGTGTGTGTGTGTGTGTGTGTGTGTGTGTGTGTGTGTGTGTGTGTATTTGTAAAGCCGTGAAGGAACTAATTAGGTCTAAAAAGCAACAGTCATTGTTCAGGCTTAGTACACTATTAGCCTATATTTCTGGAAGTTATTCAGACACACTAAATCTCTGGGTCAGGCATATATGAATTTAGACACTGTGGAAAATTATGGAAGAAAACTATTCTAAGTACCCTTTCAGTCAAGGCAAATTAGCAAAGTGGCGGTGGATAATAGAATCCCAAGTCCTCCTAATAATAACTTTTGCTGAAAATAATGTTAAACTTTATAGAGGATAAGTACTTAAGCCCTATTTTATACTTTGTTGAACGATGGTGTCGCAGGGCAAAAATTGCCAATCTACAAGTTTAAGAGCTTGTAGATCTGCTATTTTCGCTATTCATTTTTGAAAACATGAGCTTATAATGATATGCCCAAATTGGGAACTCCAGGCTGAAAGTGATACTTCAGTATTATCTTCTTTTTTTTGTATAGAACAAATTGCACCCACTTACTACGTTGTTTCGCTGCTAGAGCTTCAAGTGGTATGGTGCAACCAGCCTTCTCCATTAACCACTTAAGCCCCTATATACTTTGTATGCTAGGTTGAAAGTTGTTAAGGGACTTCTTGTCCTGAATTAAACCCCTGTGTACTGCCCTCAACACAGTTTAGGTTTAGGTTCAAGGATTAGAGCCTTAGGGGGTTAGAGTCTACCAGTTCTACTGAAGGTGTCAGGATTTGGATCAGCCTGATATTAATATATAGGGGTAAAAAAAAAACTCCGCTCTGCAGCCCTTTCCCCAGTACTGGCAGCCACGACGGCTGGGCCAGCCAATCAATCATCAAACCTCACACTGAAAGGTTGAACGTTCACGAGGAGCCACTCAAATAACAGAAACTAATGCTGTAAATCACAGGAAATGGATGAAAGCACTAAGTATTGTGCTCTTGTGCCAAACTAGAAAAGCTGCAATAGCATCACTTTAAGGGTTTCTTTTTCGTGTTTTCAACGTGTCAACACAAAGACACAGTGCTAAGTCATCTGCGTTGCATCGTGACGTTTGACTCACACACACACACACACACACACACACACACACACACACACACACACACACACACAAGCCCAAATCGGGATGACCCAGCAATGACACCGCTTCACCCCAGACAAAAACAACAGGGTCAATGGCTTCTTTTATCACGGTCACATACAGCCTGACCCTCTGACGTCCACTTACTGTAGGCCCTCCCCTTCCTTGCTGGCCTGTGTTACTAATCAGCCCAGCGGACTGAGATGTTACTGAAGCTACAGGACCAAGGGGGCAGGGGGTCACTTTGGAGATTAACCTGTGCTGTTTTTGTTTTTTTGTGTCTGTATGACATCACTTTTGGGCTGGTATGTACACTGAGCTGTATACAGAAGCACTGGCGTGCTACAGCAGCGAGGCCGGCGGGGGTCTCATCCGCACCTGTTGCTGGCGCGAGGGGGTCTCGGGGGCTGGAAGGGTGGAACGGGAGGCAGCTGTGCCCCTGAAGACCCCGACACACACACACACACACCAACCCCCATCACCACTCCACACAACCAACCTCCATCAGCAGCAAAGTCTTTCTAAACTGAGTGAAACTTTAAACACTCCACTCAGCTGTGTAATTTCACCAGCAAACTCTCGACTAAAAACGCTGACAGTAAGTAATTGCTCTCAGTACGCACACGCACGGGCGCACGCGCGCACGTGCACACGCGCACACACACCACACACACACACACACACACACACACACACACACACACACACACACACACACACACACACACAGGCCCCAAGTAGAGCAGTATGGTAACGTGATCTGGCAGGGGGAATGCCACCCATGTGAGGCATGCCAGGCCTGTCTTTAGATGCAGTTTTGTCTATATACATCACACAGGGCTGGGCTGTCCCCCGTTTTACTGCCCATCACTGGTCAGCCAGCCTGACACTATTAATTGCGCTATGAACATCTTTATGTGGACGTGCACTTATAAACACTGCCTTGAGGAAATGTCACAGGCACCTTCTATTGACTATGTTGTGTTGTACTGCACTATGCTACTAATGTACTGTATGTACACCACAATGTACTGAGCCATCCTACACAGTCATATCCGCAGTATTATATCTCAGAAAGTGTACAAATGTAAGCAAATGTACCCCTAATTTGTGCACTCTTGGAGTTACAAATGGATGAATTAACACTGAGGATTTTACTGTGTACGAAAAGTACAAGAGTTCGTATGATGACCAACAAAAACTGATGGCACTGGTATTCGTACTGTAATTTGAACTACACATTGTTGATTCCTTACATAACAACAAATATGACATTGTTTTGGTTAAGGTTAGGATCAATTATTTGGATTAAGGTTACGTTAAGTTTTTGTCATGTACTGTATATGAGATTCATACCAGAGAGTGCAAATTAGGATACAGTACTTTTCATAATTAATACTATGACTTTGCCTTGAGATCAGATGTGATGATGAGTCTGTGATGTGTTTTATGATTAGAGTCTGGAAAAGTCAAACAGTGCCACTCATTTACAGTAGGATTTTATCTGCTTACATATAGTTTGTCCACTGACATGCTTTTCCAAACTAAAGCCAATACAGTCTTCACATCGATTAGCTGACTGTCCATCATCAACGGCAACAACACTCAACTCATCCGGAACCAATCTGTGACACATAGTATTGTAAAAATGGGAAACAATCGTCAAGTCCTCAAAGCACAAATTCATGATAGCATTCACACTAATTCCACATGCCTCCACGTTCTTTTTCCTATATTGTTCCAATGCTGTTAAATCATTACTGACACTCACTGAGGTCTCTGGAAATATGAACTACAAGTTTTCCAAACAGCCTCTCTTGAGGAAAGACAACCATCCGACGTCCATGCACCATTTACACGTTACAGTAAAATATAGGAAGACTTTGAAGGTGACAAGTTCTGACAACTTAACCACGTGAACCCTAGCATCTCCATTTTGCGGTAAACATTCGGCGAAAATAGCAGATCTACAAGCTCACAGCCCAGGGACCCAGGGTTAAGGTAGGACACGTACTGGTTGACAAGCGGTATTGCCTGAAGCGCAAAACACATTATCTTCGTCCCTACTCAAGCGGACATTCTGTCTCCCACGCAGGAGACCTGGGTTCAAATCCCGGGAAGGACACATATAACCACATGAGCCCTAGTGTAAGTATAGTATAGGTCAGTTAGTTCTCAACCTTTTCTGCATCAGGGCCCACTTGAAAATCTTGAAAGCATTCGCGGGGCAACTTAACAAGGCAGCCAACAGGCTTGCTTGTATTGTGTATTGTACTTGCTTGTATGTATTGTACCTATTTAAAACATTTCTTCAAGGTTTTGAAGAAAATACCATGAAATTGTTGCAACATCTAAGGAGGCAACATCTAAATTCATATTATCATTAAAATCGTAGTGTTTTGCAAATTATTTGGGGGTCCACTTGAAGGCCACTTGAAGGCCCACCAGTGCGCCCTGGCCCACAGGTTTTCAAAACTCTGTCTAGTATAGGGTTTGAGGTTAAATGAACAGTGCCGAGAAGCTGTACACAGGGCTCACCTGGACTGCATCTCCTGGGTTTTGAGCGTGCTGGCTGAAGATGCAGAGGTGCTGGTTTGTTGGCTGAGCTCCACCAGTGACTGGTAGTACTGTTGCTGTTGCTGCTGTTGCTGTTTGTAGCGTGACAGGATGAAGAAGAGACCCAGGATAGTCTTCAAGTTGCCATTTCGGATCTCTGTGGAGACCAAAAGCAGTAGGAAAAAAACAGTGAATGGCATATAATACTTTTAATATATTTCATTGACAATGTCATTGTCTGGTCTGCGTTTCAGCCGCTGCAGGCAGTTGCAGCCCTACACCCACACCAGGTCTGGTTTTGTTTTCTTAGCTCAGTTTGGGCCTGGTGGGCAACAGACAGACATTTGCTAAGGTGAAGTCAAAACGCAGTCGATACAGTACATCCTGTAGTGTACAGTAACACGCATTTCATTTCTTACAGTTCTGTTTTAGTTACAAAAGGAAGAAATAAGCCTCATCTCGTGGGTGGTTAATTATAGGATGAATATGCATATGCCGCCATAAAGTAATGCGATGCATTTTAATTCTGGATCAGGTTACGTAGACTTGTCAAGAGTAGAACTACTGTATGGAGGTTCTGTGCCTCTTTTCACACTGATTGAGCCACATCGAATTGAAAGTGAAACCCCGCGCGAACACTTATCCCTTGACTAAGCTTATCTGACACCACGGGTACAAAAAAGAAAAATCTGAATGAATGTGAGACTTCCTCCTAATGGCATGCATAACCATGTTCTACAGCATTTTATCTGCACTAGAGCAGTTTCTAAAGCCTGATTTATGAGCTTGTAGGTCGGCTATTTTGGGGGCAAGACACTGTCGTGCACTGAAGTATAAATCAGGATTTAGATAGATGTTATCCCCTTACAAACAAAACTGGAAAAAATGAATTTCTTATGGATGTCTTCGACACCCCTGAGGGACAAGTCAACAGATGCTAAAGGAGGGGGAATTGATCTCGCTTGCAAACGCATCCATTTGTGAAATGGACTTTTCATATCAAGCCTCTCTAAAGGCTGGCGCACGGAGGCGAATGAAAGGAAGCAACATATGACACAGCAGTTTTTTCAGTCTCTTTTTTTTTCGCCCCATACACTGAAGCTCAACTTTCTTCCCAGCCATCCGTGGCCATGGTGTTAGCAGATTGCAAAAGTTGGTGAAGATTAATCTTTTTGGGTAGTTTTCAATTTCTAACTCCCGGAGGCAGTCATTTATATAGGACATTGTGAGAAATTTGAACAGCATTCTTTTTCTCTTCTCCTCTTTGGGGAAAAGGCAGTGTAAATCCAGTCAACAAAACAATCTGTCATAGTGGCTGGAAACATTTAGACAGAAACACGAGGACCCTACAATAGCAACAAGTCAGACCAGAATCATTACAACATTGGAAATTGTCACAATGGTGGGAAAGTATGTCCATGAGATTATTCTTTTCATCGTCGAATCAAGTTACGTGACATTTGGTTCTTTTTAGTATTGAATAAGGAACACATTTGCAATCGACAAGTTGACATTTGTAAAGGGAAAAAAAAGAAAAAAGAACAGCTGGCGCGCTCTCTGGAACAGTTATGATGGAAGTGAGATTGGTCTTGATATCAGCTAATTTAAGAGAGGTCAACCGTGATATAGACTCACCTAATGTCACTCTGTCCATTTGCTGAGTCTGAGTGCTGGCTTATAAAGGAGCACCTTTTCCCGTAACAAAGCTTATAGCCAAATAGTGGTTAGCTATGCTATGCATCATTGGCGCCTAAATTATTCTACTTCTAAAGTGACGCGGGCGGGAGGGCAATCAGCATTGCAGTGCTATTTCATCTTGGCCCATAGTCAAAGAAAATGGGCCGTGCTTTTAGTGCTCATTTTAAAGTGGTCATGATTTCATGCAATCACTTTTTTTTTTTTTTTTACGTTTCTCATATTCAAGGCTCAGAGGTGAGTGGTTCCCAAACTTTTTTACTTGGAGCCCCACTTGATCCCCCCACAGCTGCGCACACACATGCACTTGTGTGTGACATGTCAACCACTTAAGTAGCCTTCTTGTATGACGAATAGCAAAAATATCAGATCTAATGTACAAGCTCACATCTCACGACATTTTTAGCGCCCACCAAGGTGGGCCCGGAACCCAGCTTGGGAAACTCTGACCTCTATACCATACTAAAACTTAACAGTCTTCATCAATCTTTCCTACATTTAATCCCAAGACAAACAGTGCCCTTGCACTATGTTTCATCAACAAAAAAAAAGAAGAAAAAAAACATTTGACACTCAAGGACCATTCTCAAGAGCTGGGGGGATGGGGGGGAGGTGCCCCGACCAACCTGTAGGGTTTGCTAGTGCAGTGACAGAGAACATGATCTTTTCACCAACAAACACGGACAAGTGTGTTCACACGAGTACTTTAACCCCTTCCCCACCTCCCCGGACCAAGGTATTTTAATTTTTAAATAACACATTGCTTTTTCAACTGAGTATTGAGCACCCGTAGAGGCAGCACATGACAATAAAAGTTAATTAAAACACACTTTGGTGAGGTCTGATGAAAAACGGGACAATTAACTCCCCAAGGGCCATGGGGGGTTCCACCGACAGAGCAGAGGAAAAAGCGTGTGCCATCATTGACCTGGCGTTTAAGTGCTAACTGGGCTTGCCTGACACAAACGTCTCCCTTTGAACAAGCTCTGAAGCTGCAGAGATCAAGGAGGGGGTTTATGGCGGCAAGCTAGGTCACAGTGTGGTCACTAGACCAGCAACCGATCAGAGCCTGCTCAGGTGGGTTCCAGCTGCAGTGACCCGCGGTAACATGGAGCTGTAATGAGCTGCTATAGGAAGCACCCCTCGGTGTAACCCATTATCAGCTGCAGGAAACGAGCATTTTAGAGGTTCACACCTGCATTTTAACCAAATGAACCCTAGCATCCCTAATCAGTGCATGTCATAATAACAGGCAAATACTTTTTGCGAATTTAGGCGAAGATGTTGAAAATAGCAGATCTATAAGCTCACAACGTGTTGAGGTTGTAGATTGGCTACTTACGCCAAAGAGATCTGATGTAGAGGCAAAAAAAGAGGGGGTCAAGTACGGACCCCTGGGGAACCCTGGTCAATGAAGTATACAGGATTTAAGTGGTTCCAGGTGAAATGGGCTCTTCTTCAATACACAGTATGTGGGAATGCACAAGACATTGTCTGGAGAACAAGCAGCTTGCCATTGTTCTTATTATAGCAAAAAAAAGGAAAAAAAAGTATTGCCCTTGATGTAAATACGCACTGGATAATGTAATCGCTCTTCAACACCAGTGTTTCCGGGACTTGGGTTTACAAGCGCCCACTAGACAGATGCCCTTTGAGGGGACTTGCAGAGAAATTATTAGAATAAGTATGTTTTCTCGGAAAGAGACAAAAAAAACCTACACACTCCATACACATCAAACACCCCGTTTTTTTCATCTCTTTCATGCCTCGTAAAACAACAACAAACCGCCATGCATATGCCAGCCTGCAGAGTCTCTTGAAGTCCAGGGCTGATTCAATTAGACACGCGCCTCATAGTTTATGGGAGGGAAACTTGTCCATCTAATTCAACATGTGCCCAACGCGAGCGCACATGCACGCATGGCTCAAAGCGGACGACGGTGTCCTGTAAAGCACTGGTTCTCAAAAAGGAGTCCGGGGACCCCCAGGGATCCTTGGGGGGGTTCACACACTTAAAAGGGGTATTTAACTTTTTATACAAACATAAAAACAAAGGTAAAAAATAAACATATTGAAAAATGTAGATCTGCTTATGCAATAGAAGAACAATAGCAGTCACCAGAACCAGAGACATGTGTCTTCAATGAGTCTAACATGTTAACATGGAGTTTGAAGTCGAGTTGGGCTTATTTAAAAGGGAGCATGTCTGATCAAATGAATATGAAATATCTAAACACAAATCAAGAAACTTAAAAACTATATGAGGTGCACACCAAAGTCTAAGTCAATGTTAAAATGACCCCAGAAGTGTTTTAAAATGAAATACCACTTTATGGCCAATTAAATCTTTCGGGCTATTCGAAAATAGCCAATTTACAACCTCATGCGTGTTGTGAATTTGTAGATGAGCTATTTTTTTTAAATGTTAACAATTATTTTCTTATCGGGGTCCCTGGCACAAAATCTTTTAAAATGGGGGCCCACGGCCAAGTACATTGTGGGAAGAACTGGGATGGGATGGACAGGGTAACCAAAGAGCCTGTGTATATTTACAGACCCCCTATCCCACCCTCCAACCCCTCATTAAATACCAGGCCTACAGAGTCACTTTGCTGTTTTTAGAGTCAGAGGGGTGCGCGGAATTTAGAGCGGTGGGTCAGTGTGTCAGGCTGCCACGCTATTTCTGCTGCCGTCGAGGTCAAGGGCGCACCGACCTCATTGAGGTTTAAAGGGGAGCCGAAGCAGCAGGGGGTCTGTGATGATATTGTATGCACAGACACTAAATGACGGCGGGCCTACAAGTTGACAGCTGTTAGAGCCAATAACATCATCTACTACAGCAATGATACGCAAAGTGGGGTATGGGGACCCCCGGGGGTCCTTGAGAGGATTCCAAGGGGTTCCCATGCAGCAAAATAAGTTAATATAGTATCCAAATCATCCAAATTAACCGCTGTAAACCTATATACAATACATCTACTATTTGAAAATAGTCGATCTACAAGCTTGAAAATATACATGTACGTTGTGAGCTTGTGGATCTTTTCTTTATGAAACATTTCAACAACACAAACCTTGTATGGGGTCCCTTTCACTAAATCTTTTCAGATGGGGGTCCACGACCAAATATATATCAATTTGAGGGTCCCCTGTGTATTTCTCCTCAAAATGTTGATGTGGTGTATGGAATGTACTTAGCTTTAAAATCAGTGAGGTTTCCCCTTAACACTCAGTATTTTATAATCCTGCCTTTTGCTGTTGCAATCAAACTAACCACCCGTCAGAGTCTTGAGTTGGACCACGCGTTGTTCCTCTTACCTTCTGCGGAGAGCCCTTGTACGTTTACTCCTCTGGCGTCCAGGAAACTGAGGCAGGCGTCCACATTCTCGATCTGTGGACGAAAGGACAAGCAGAAGACGGACAGTCAGCACAGGGGATGAGCGGAGGGAATGAGAGGAGGACGGGGACGATGGACGTATTGCCCATAAAGCAGGGCATTGTGTGGTGATTGCCGACCCTCGCTTGACCCAAGGAGACGGCCTCGTCCGGCTGACATACTGACCACAGTGTGTCCCCACCTACACAGCCAGTCATTTATTCTGCTTTGGCATGCCACACACACACGCACGCACACACACACACTCATGCGCGCGAATATACACATCCAGAGTCATTTAAATACACATTAATGCAGAAATATTCAGTACACATACAGTATGTGCATGCACGCACGTCGCACGCACGCATACACAAATAAAAGAGGACAGGAGATGGGCTGTGTACCACTTGAGGCCAATTGCAACACAAAGCACCTCTGAGTATAAAATGACTACAGTCAACAACAGTAGACCACCCCCCCTCCGCCCCAAAAAAAAGGAGGAAAAAAAGAAGAAGGAATTCAACTCAGCTTGACAACTGCAGACTAAGGGGGTTTGGACATTCCTCGGGAGCAGCAAACACGTGGCTCCATTTGCGTGGCGGCCGACCGCTGAGGTTCTTGAGATGGTCTTTTATGAAGGAGGTGAAAGGTCGGGGCGCTCTACTGCAGTGTTATTGTGCTAAGGGCCCGTGAGGGCGGGCTGGGCACGTCAGACAGGCGTACTGTACAGTAGCAATGATGATTTATGAGCTACAACTCACTACGACGCACACTCCCTCTAACGCTCTCTACCACTCCCTCTCTCTCTCTCTCTCTCTCTGTCTGTGTGCTGGTCTCTCTACCGCCTCCATTAGCCTTAGGAGGACCTCATAGAGAAAGGATAATGAGCCATCTCAAAAGTTACATACAGGCCAGCTGGGCACTTTCTGAGTACAACCATCTTCATCATACCAGTCTCTTTTTTAATGCCTGCAAGCATTACAAAGTTAATGTAATTAATTCATAACATTTTATAATCTTGTGTGCAGAGGCTGTTGTATGTAAAAGTAAATACATAGTCAGGGTAACTGTCAAGTTTTTCAGTGAAAGACAACTTTCACAGAACACTTACTTATACACAGTGCACACTAAGTACATTTACTTAAGTACTGTACTTGAGTACAATTGTGAGGTATTTGTACTTTACTTGAGTATTTCCAATTTCCAATACTTTTACTTCTACTCCACCACATCTCAGAGGCAAATATTGTACTTTTACTAAACTACAGTTATTTGAAAACTTTAGTTACTAGTTACTTTTCAGATATAAATTATGATATAATGAAAGATGCATTAACCACTTTAGGCCTATTTTATACCTAGGCTATTTGAAAATAGCCGATCTACAAGCTCACAACGCGTCGCATCGCGACGCGTTGTGAGCTTGTAGATCAGCTATTTTCAAATATTTAGTACTTTTACTTTTGGTACTTTAAGTACATTTTGATGCCAATACTTTTGTACTTTTACTCAAGTAAATTTTTAATTCCGGACTTTTACTTGTAACAGAGTATTTTTATATTGCTGTATTGGTACTTTTACTTAAGTAAAGAATTTGAGTACTTTTTCCACCACTGCTTATACAGTACTCTATACTGCAGGCCTAAGTGCATCCCTGAGGCTTACATGAGCCCCAGACCCTCGGGGCCTGTAATTCATATTTCTATTATCTTATATCTTATATCTACATATTTGCCTCCAACTCTTCTAGGCCTAGTTTGAGTGACATACTGTAAACACGGTGCTCAAAATACAACCCATTAACCACATGAACCCTCTGGGGCGAACATTCAGCAAAAATATTTTAAGTGAAAACAGTGAGGGGCCTAATAGAGCCCTGGGGGACTCCGGACAACAAAGTACATGGTTTAAGTGGTTAAACCTTTGGGGATCATCCCAAGCCTCCTTTCATGCCTCTCATACCCAGATCCAAGGCCCTGTCCTTGCATCAATCTCCAGGCCTTTGTCCCCACCCTAACCTCCCGTCACAGCAGTAGCCAGACCTAGCTGCACTCGCTGAAGGCAGGGCTGGAGAGAGATAGATGGATGTTTACACGGACTGTATTAACAGGGGTCTCGCTCAAAACCACCGGGGGACCAGACATCATCTGCCTAACACAACACCCGGAGGAGGAACATACGCAAGAACACCCAGCGTCGATGGAGAGTCCTCACATGTGGGCCCCTCTCCTCTACCCACGTACAGTACAGTAACTGTATGCACAGACGGACACATGTGTGCCAACCTGCCCGCCTGCCCGGGCACTATCTATTTAACTATCCCACACAGCTCTTATTCAAAGTTTGTTAGCGGAGAGACATGTGTTAAGCACAGTCCAAGATGGGCCGGCTCGCAATTAAACTGAATGTGAGGCTGATGAGGGCTGCGGTGGCAGTGGAGGAAGATGACGCAAACAAAAAGATCTGTGCATGAGCCCGATATGAAAATAAGGCAACGCACAAGCGCAGATGATACGTAATCAACAGGGTATGCATGGCATCGCCCGCCATTACGCAGAGATGTCTCAATTATGTTCTATGGTGGCTGCTTTTCAAATATGTACTGCTTCAAATAACTTGGAATGCCTCTACAGGGCTCTGCGCATCTGTTCCGCAGGCAGGGTGTGTGTGTGTGTGTGTGTGTGTGTGTGTGTGTGTGTGTGTGTGTGTGTGTGTGTGTGTGTGTGTGTGTGTGTGTGTGCGCGCGCCTGCGTGCGCGGGTGTGTGTGTGTGCATGTCCGCGCAAATGTGCATACGTGAAAGGCAAATGGATAACATAGACAAAGGAGTCGGCTGGTAAACAGACAGTAAATCTCTTTAGTTGGAGTAAGATCTCCAACTCTCATATTGTTTAATTCTTTGGAAAGGATGGCGGCCAAGAAATATTAAATTGCTGATAAAAACCATACTCTGGAATAACATGCAGATCAGAGGTTTTTGGGGGTTTTCAGATCAAGCCGATGTTTGTTTTTAATCTAGGCTTTAGGCTCATATGATGTAAACAAGCGAAATGATGATTGAAGGAGTTGATGATGCTGGAGGCAGTAATGATCCTCATCCAGAGCTGTGGATGTGTTGGACTGCTATTTTGGTGGGCGGTTTGGCTTCGTGGGTTCCTCTAACAGCTTCTCGAGGAACTTGTGTCGTTTGTTTTTCCGACGCACAAGTATGCATCACACAGCTCCAGAAAAGTCATTAAAAGCAATTTGGGAAGTGACATTTTGACGAGACTCGCTTTACCGAATTGTGAAGCACTTAAGACAGAAAAAAAAGAAACGAGAGGAACATGGGAGAAAACAACTGGAGAAAAAAGCCCAGGCATCACTGACAAAGCCAAGTTGTCTCTTTTTAGTTATAATCATCATAAATTAAACTCAATTCCATTTACAAAATGCAAATTAAGCTGTATTATATTTACAAAAAAAAACACAAGTGGTTTGTCCATGACACAGTCATTTACTCATGTTCCTCCCTGCCTCAGAAATGTGTGTTGAGGCCCTTCAGGACTGGTCCGAAGGGATCAAGTAACTTGGAATGGGAAGTCTTGTCCCTCAGATGCAACTGTCAAGCACAAATGGACTGACGTCTCAATTACCACTTCCTACATGGTAAAAACATCCACCTTCCAAACTACTTTGTGGCAAATTATCATAACTCAATAGTTATCCGAGCCAGGCTAGAACGGCCGGGGCCGGGGATTATGTTTTCACCCCTGTCCGTCTGTGTATCTGTCTGTCTGACTGAGAGCAGCTACAGTAATCTCGGACAGTGCAGGACCAATTGACATGAAACTTTGCACGCACAATCCCAGAAAGGCCAAGGAAGAACCTCTACCCCACATTTTTCAAATTGGTCAAATTGGCCAATTTTGAATTAAACATAAAGAGGCCTCTAAACAAAAGCCCAAAGTGATTTCATTTCCAGGGTGGCACCACAAATGTCACTGTTTTTTACAGAAACCACCAATTGTCACCACAGGCTGTGGTGGGTTACAAACCTGTGACCTTAATTACAGAAGCGTCTCTGCAATTGTCTCTGCTGCCCCACTGGGAATAAGTGTGGTAATGAGTCCAATGTTTACTAATAATCACTTGGCAGTGCACCAGAGTGGATTTAATGCACAGACTGAGTTCCTCAGGCAGGAACCTGTGGGATGTTCTTGAGTCGAGGCTGATGGACTCAGGAACGACCTGCCTGAGGACGTTAGGCTTGCCCAATCAATGTCTTCTTTTTAACACTTTCAATCTGTTCCTATTTTGGGCATGTCATTTAAGGTGAAAAATCCTTTATTTATTTTAATTCAAAAACAGCTAAAAGTAGCAGATACATTTTTGAAATAGAACTTAATCAATTTAATTGTATCCAAAGGCCTTTCCATAATTTTATTGTTTGATTCTCTTAATGTTTTACTGCACTTTATGTTATCGTGTTGATGATTTCATTTTAATTTTTCAGTTTTCAGTAAAGCACTCTGGTAACCTACTCTCGATAAGTGCTTTATAAATAGTGTTATTAATGCTAGCTGACACTCATATGAATTAGTTTAGTTAATTAGTTCCTCTGGGCACTTAAAAGTTAATGAGCAAGCCCATCACACATTACTGGGATGCCTTCTACTGCTTGATTGTATTTTAATCACTGTAGTTGAGCTGAGCTGCTTTGAACTCCAAACATTTATACAGTATACATAGACAAAACACCGTCTTCTGTGCAACAGCAGCCAAGCATTTGTAGATGGGTTTCAAGGAAGGGTGGCTAGGATTGTTTGGTCCTGATAAATAACGAATGACCAAAGGCTGTTTATTTTTTGTGTTTTTCCCCACAACCGGTAATGCTCTACTACTTTGAAAAATTGATAATAGCAAATTGTGTTGTGGGCTTGTGGATCTGCTATTTTATTTTATTATTATTATTTGTTGAATAATAATTATTATTATTATTATTATTATTATTATTATTATTATTATTATTATTATTATTATTATTATCTATTTATTTTGGGGGGGGGGGGGGGGGCAGGAATTCTGACCAATGACATGATCAAAATAAGGACCCCAGGGTTAAAGTGGTTAATTTCTGCACCGCATATGTCCGGGTAGAGCACTTGCCTTTCGACCATAAGGTCATGGGTTCGATCCCGGGCACCACCAACTCAGCGTATGAGTAGCACAGCTTGAGTGTGGCAAGTCATGCGGTAAGTACAGGGAGCTGATGGTAGGTGTTGCGCTCCACCTCAGCAATCCCTCTCCCAGGGGTCTAGCGCATTGCGAAACGGGGATAGACTCCCGCGCTCTGCTTGATACCAACAATAAGCCTCTGCGACCCACTTACTTACTTCTTACTTATACGTCGCACAGGGTACATTGTCTATATTTTGGGTGGGACACAGTCGTACAGCTCCTGTGTAATTCAGGCTTAACAGTCAAGGTGAGGGATGAGTCTGCATTCAGTCCCTTCACTCAGCTGTGAAGGGACCCAATTTTCACATCCATATTTTTGGTCATCCAATCATCCCTCCTTCCTACCAAACATGAGGCTATAATAATTTCCCATTAAGGATTCTTTCTCCCCTCAGTATTGCAGACGGCCAGTCTGACGCTTGCCCTCCATCCGTTCCATGTGAACCAGCCTATTGATTCTCTGTCCCAGCCATCGCTCAGTCAGAACCAGACCCATCACTCTCCTCCGTGGATCCAAAACAGAGGCTCGGCTGAGCAGCCGTGATTCAAAATTGATCAAAAAGGGCAGGGAAGCCGATACGCCGGAGGGACTTTTCGGCTTCCACTTAAAAATCTGAGGGGATTGTTTATCTCAACTCTCATCGTGATGAAATCCAAAGCAAGAAAAGTTCCTCTTAGCTGCTATCGGTCGATTCATTTTTATGCAATATTGATTTAGGTGACAGTCCCTATAATCATCTATTTTAAAAAACAATAATGGACCTAATGAGTACTTTATACTGCTCTCTGTTTGTGTCTGGTCTTCCCCCCTCTCTCTCTCACACACACACAGACGATCAGACATTTGTAAATATTACTAACATTATAGATGGCGCTGACAGGCTATGATCCCTCCGCTGTCAGTAGCCTCCCGGGAGGTCAGAGGGCAAGTGTTTGACTCTGTGTACGTAACCTGGTGACCGACACTGACGCAAGGTGAGAAATACCTTCACGTCTTTCTCTAGCAGAGACGTCACCATGAAGAATACCTGATCTGTTCACTTTATTGTCAAGCTGTTCTACACAGAACATATTACGATATTACTTTGAAACTTTAAGAGTTAACCCTCAGAAGTGTTAATTTATTCATGTGTAACTTTGAGAGTGTACAAATATACACATTGGTTACATTTGTACACTCTCATACCGGTAGTTAAATTAACCCTTAGGATTTTACTGCGTAGGGATAGGAGGAATAAAGTACTGTATACTGGACTGGTGTGTGTGTGTGTGTGTGTGTGTGTGTGTGTGTGTGTGTGTGTGTGTGTGTGTGTGTGTGTGTGTGTGTGTGTGTGTGTGTGTGTGTGTGTGTGTGTGTGTGTGTCTCCCTGATAGTGAAGGAGATGTTACAGCTGCTGGTCTTCACAGCAACACAGCTGAAGGTACAGTAAGGAACCAGATCAAAGGTATAGCAGACCTTCTGCAGCGAGCTCTTAACAAGTCAGATCTCTTTTCAGCCCTTAACGGGGCAGCTGCTGAGACCCTTAGATTATAATGAGCGATTAAAAAGTGTCCAATTGAGGGACAACTGAGAGCATAACAACTGTAGGTCTTTGGTGTTACCCCTGTGCTTCTGAAAGGGGCCTGCTAAACGTTAGCACGTGAATGGGTGGACGCTACTGCCAAAAGATGCATCTTGGACCGTGCAGAGGAAGGATCTTGGATTCCATCCACACAAGATTTAGAGGAATCCACAGGTTCAGCAAAATGTGGGACCCAAAAGCTAGCAAAGTGATTTAGTGCTTCCGTAGCAGCAAGGGGAGCGGCCTGAGTGGAGAGGCCATCTGGGAATCGGAAGGGTTGGTGGTTAAACCGTGAGCTTGACCAGTCTACAGTACATGTGGAAGTGTCCATGAGCAAGGCACTTAACCCCTGAACAGCTCCCCCCGTGTGCTCATCAGAGCCATCTGAGAAACCGTCTGCAGGGTGAAGCAGTAAAAGTAATTAACCCCTCCACGGGGGACCAGAAAATCATTTTTTCCCCCTTTTCTAACTTCAAGTCCTTCACATTTGATCAACTAATCGGATTAAATACCAACTAATAATGACAGTTATGAATGCCACATGTTGCCTGTGAGTCTAAGTGCGGGCAATGATTCATTTATTCCTAGTATTTCAGGTCACAGCACAACCTTACTTAAATATACTAATTGTATGTTATTTAGTGCTGTTTTTGCTGAGCCAGAGCAAAGAAATACCAGTCTGTACGACGGGATTCACGCAACGGCAGGCAAGATAAGAGGACGACCTTACTTAACTAAGCCACGAACTAAATAATATTTAGACTTTCCAAACAGGCTATCTGTTTCTGGTGACTAGAGCCCAGTCATATTTAATCACCAGGCATGCTAATGTATAATATTATTATAATGATATCAGGATTCAGGACGGTTTAGTGCACTTTTACTGCTTCACCCTGCGGACGGTTGCTGGAATCCAAGATCCTGTACCAGTGGTTCTCAAAATGGGGTCCGTGTGGGGGGTTGCAAAATTATACTTGACACTGACATTTTTGCACATTTTGACATGCCCACAATAGGGCATGTGGTTAATTTCACTATCATTTCACTGGATAGAAGCAGGTAGTCCATAATTTATAAGAAGGACTATTCAGATCACACTGTAGGTTTCACTCTCTCCACCTACAGTGTAGGCAGTTGTAGAATGATGTAGTCTACTTAATTTAGTCTAACAACAAACCTCTTCTCTTGTGGGGGTCTCTGGCACAAACACTTTTCAAATGAGGGGCCGCAACCAAATACATATCAATTTAGGGGTCCTTGACATGAAAACGTTTTAGGAACCACTGCCTTTTACTGCATTTGGTCAGTGAATTTAAACACCTACTGGTCCTCATTACAGGAAGCTGGTGACGCCTGACGGCCCGGATGTCGGTAGGGCCTCATGGCCAAAAAGGTATCTGGTGCCAGCGGCTAACAGAAACGTGATCAATCTGAGTTTGTTAATAACACCGAGCCGTGCCGGCGACGAAGTGCCAGGCCAGCGGGGACGATGCGGAGCTCAGACTCCGGCTGCATCCCGTCTCATCTGGCCAGTCTGCAAGCTGCCAACAGATGGAAGGCAGATGATGGCTTTACGGGCTCTAACGAACATTACACTCAACTTGGCCACACATAGACCTATACGCCGTAAAATCCTCAGTGTTCATTTAACTCTGAGAGTGTACAAATGTTACCCTCTCAGAGTTACGAATGGTCACTGAGGATTTTACTGTGTAGGAAGGAAGGGCTGGGTGTTACAGCAACTAAATATTTCATTTGCGTATTCCTATTTGATCTGTTTTTATGGTCTAATAATGTTTAATTTTAGTTGTTGAATTTTTCTTTCTGACGTAATTCATCCAAATAATTGGATAATAACAATAATTACAATTCAATTGCGAATAATGACCACTATAATCGTCTTTTCTCCAAAAGTTTTATGGCTGTTTTTTTTCATGATATTGCTGCGACGATGTGCAATTCTGAGCGGATTAAAACTTTTAAAGCTGCATATTGGACTTTTTCCACCGGCTGTTTCAGCACTCTCTTCAGAGAATAGTTCCAGAAGTAATCGTTTGCTTGTTTGTTTGTTTGTGTATACTTAAAACTATCCTGTATTTTGGCTGTATTTTGTAGGACATTAAGAAAAACACACACACACACACACACACACACACACACACACACACACACACACACACACACACACACACACACACACACACACACACACACACACACACACACACACACACACACACACACACACACACTCAGAAAAGAGCACAGTCATCTGTATTCCCGGGACGCTCTCGGCGGTCTGCTAACGATGTCTTGTCTATAATGAGCGAGATTAGTGATGTGAGCATTTACTGTGTTTCTGCTGAATGGGGCCTTTCCTACCGATCGTCTCGCATGCCATTCCATGTTTGAGCACGAATCTTGTTCTTCTAAGAAACGTCTTAAAGGGGAGAGAATCCTCCTGCCGTTCAAAAGCCCTCAGCGCATATCTAATTCCCGTGGATGTCCGTACAATTGCGAAGTGCCGCTCTGTCGGAAGGCATTATAGCTCTAGCATGGGAGAGGGTTCGCCGAGCTCGCCGCGAGGTGAGCGAGATGGATCAAATAAATAAAACCTGGAGCTGTGGCCTGATGTCTTTAATCACTTTAAATATATTATACTTTTTCCAAAATATTCAGAAATAGTTAAAATAGCAGATCTACAAGTACACAACACATTGCAAGGTGACATACTGTAGAACTGCTATTTTCAAAAATAAAACAATATTTTTGGTCACAATATGACATTATCTTCACAATATCAATATTGTGATGTTTGATTTTGCCCATATCACCCAGCCCTACCCGTCACATCTTCCCCCTCTTTTGCGTGTCGCTCCTTTCTTCTCTTGTTCTCATCATCATCATCATCATCATTTGATGAGTGGTTGTGGATGATTCCCTTCAAGGACCATATATGTGGTCGAGCATGTGGTTCTACAGCCCCCATTCCCAATCCCAAGAACAAAATTCCCAGCAATCATTAGATCATTAGATGCTAAAAACCAACCAAACCATCCCCCGCCGCAGCCCCCAGTTGGGCAGAGTGGCATGTTCAGAATTCCGAGAGCTGACCACTGGGAATGCCAGAGCGTGTATGTGAAGAATTTCAGCTTTTTTTTGTTTTCTCGTTGCGAGCGCTGTAACTCTCAGAGGTTATGGTCCCTGTGGTCCCTGTGATGGTCCCTGCTCTCAGGTCAGCTACCACGCTCCCTGGATACAGGCACAGACTCCTAGGTTCACGTGTTGTTTTGTGTTGTTCAGTTTTGTGGGTTGTGTGTGTGTGTTTAGTTTCTACTCCCTCCTGTTGTGACAGACTGACAGTGTGACTGAGTTCTTGTTGTCCTTGTCAAGTCTTCTTTGTCTTGTCCTTTGTTTTTAAATGTTTCTCTTTCTCTGGACTGCGCCCTGGGCCAGTGTGATAACTGGATGGGGGCGCACTACAAATACCGAACCTATATGAACCTATGAACAGCAACATTATACTTAGGATAGATGAGATTAGCATTAGAGACAGACGGAGAGAGAGAGAGTGATGGAGAGTGAGTGATATAAAGATACTGAGAGAGTGATCGAGAGAGACATGGATCGACAGAGAGATGGAGAGAGACAGAAACAGAGAGATATAGAGACAACAGAGAAGAGACAGAGAAACAGAGACAGAGTGATAGAGACAGAGACAAAGAGGGATAGAGAGAGAGAGAGAGAGAGAGAGAGAGAGAGAGAGAGAGAGAGAGAGAGAGAGAGAGAGAGAGAGAGAGAGAGAGAGAGAGAGAGAGAGAGAGAGAGAGAGAGAGAGAGAGAGAGAGAGAGAGAGAGAGAGAGAGAGAGAGAGAGAGAGAGAGTGATAGATAGAAAGAAAGAAAGACAGAGAGAGCATTTATCATTGCCTGCAGACTGGTGTTTGAGAGAGGTCTGCTCCTATACTTACACCCACTATTGGGTTTGGCTTCGTCCTCTCAGCGTTGGTAAATGTCCAAAGAGCTTCAATGGACCAGACCACATAAATGAACTCTTAGCTTTGCCAAAGTGAAATTGGCTACTGTACATTAATTGTAAGTGGATGCGAACTGGGCACGCAATAATGTATGTCAGCATTTAGTAAATTTATGTTCACTTCTTTTTCTTCACATATCAGTTCAGGAGAGGGAATCGCCAAATCCGCTATTTGCAATAATTACACCAGGTCATATTCATCATAATTGATTAAACCATGGCCATGGAAAATAATACTGGTTTCAGACTGGCTGGCAGGTGTCTGTTAATATCTGGACAACTCCAATTTAGTTTCTTTCAGTTTAATCACTGTTCTAAATCAGTGCTTGTGATATTAAATTGAAACGCATGTAGCCATAACAACAGCAGTAAACAAACTATAGCATCTCTTCCTTGGACTACAAAGTGGTTAACTTACATCTTTAGTTTTTTTTCCTCAATTATAAAAGTAAAAAGCAAGTCTTTTGCACACCTACAAAGGCTACAGGTGCGTAGGAGAAGACCAAACGAGGGCCCCAAAGTACTGAAAGAAAAAACTCCTGCACACAATAACAATGTTTCGGTCTATTAGACCTTCATCAGGTTATCTTATAATCTCAATTATAAAAGTAAAATAACATAAACATAGACTTTAGAATATGGCCATGGTACTGTACTGTATAGGAGTGAAAATGCTCAACGAGGTGTCCCCTCCCCATACTGTACTATAGGAAAATAACAGACTCTCCAGAGGGAACTCCAGTTTGTTTTGTGTCCTGGAGTTCTTCACCTCTGTCTCCATGTGCTATACTTTCCAATATTGTCTCCTTGTCGTGCATTATCACTTACTGTATATAACTGAAAATTCTCACACTGGGCACAGTATTATTACAAAGTAATTGTACAGGCCTCATGTCCTCATACCGACTATATAATCCACATAATGTTTCCAATCCAGCTCATCATCATTTTATACAATATTCTCTCCAACTTCAATCTAAACTTCAAGTACTTTTTTTGGTTATTATTCATTGTTAAATATAGTAGAGAGAAAGAGAACACGACAACAATGTCAAATACACATAAGGTGCGTGCTCAAAAATTTGAATCAAGGAAATATGCCCCTCAAGTCTTGCTATGGTGCTACCTGTTGCTGGAATTACCCACAATCCTCTTGGATCTGGGATTCACAGTACTGTAGGTCCGTTTGACTTGAAAGAGTTCTACAGGAAACCATGTGTGCGTTTGTCCATAATAATCACTGTCAGGCAGAAACCTTGTATCTCCATATTTCTTTCTCATTATGTATTTCTCATAAATGAAAGCCCTATTTTATACTTCATTTCATGACAAAGGTAGTAGAAATAGCAGTAGAAAAGAAAAAGCTCACAAAGTGCCGTGATGCGATACATTGTGAGATTGTAGATCAGTATTTTGCAAAAAAGATATATATCTTGGGAGGTTTTGGTGAATTTTTCACCTACAATGTCATGACCAGAATAGGGACACCAGGTTCAAAGGGGTTCAGTCTGTCTGAGGGGTTTATACATATTTAACCAATGAAAAGTATTAACAAGAGCTTGTGACTAAATAATAACTCCAGTGGAATCCATTGGAAAATTAATTTATTTTTTCCATTTCCTGAAAAGTAACGGTTTTGGACATACAAGGTTTCTGCCCGACAGCGACGATATGTGTGTACAGTACAGTTAATGTGTATCTGCCTGTGTAACATGTTGCACTCATTCCCCAGCCGCAACCCTCCTCCACCCACCCACCCACCCAAGTCAAGTTTCCCAAGCTAGGGGGCTGGCACGGCCTCTGTGGCCAGAGCAGGTGGTGGATCAATGGGCTTTGTAAATAGCTGAGACAAAGACCTAACTAACACAGAAATGCACACTTGCACGGATACACACACACAGTCACACACACAGTCACACACACACACACACACACAGTCACACACACACACACACACACACACACACACACACACACACACACACACACACACACACACACGTATGTACACTTGCATGCAGTGCACACACAGAGTCAGCTCTGGCATATGGAGCAGCATGCTTGCGGTGCTGTAGTAGCGAGTCCTTAGTGACCAGTGTGTCACCATGAACCCAACTCAACCACCGCTGGCCACAAACATAAACTCACATCAATAAACCCCCCCCCCCACACACACACACACACACACACAGACACACACACACACACAAAACAGACAAAAGGGCTAAATGGACGCCCCTTCCTCACCCACAGTGCCTACTAAGCAAGTGTGCTAAAACGGCTAAGCGGCTTTAGTCACTTTTAATGACAGGAGAGTGGATGCCAAGGTAGACCAACACTGTATAAACACTTAGTCAAGCCTAGTTAAAGTAAGGGGCAATTATCTCATAGTGACGACAATCAGTGGTTATACAGGCCGTCATCTCGTTAAAGCAGGAAAGCAGGACCCTGCCAGCATCCCTCAGTTGTATGACAGTAATGACCAAGGGTTTGTTCATATGGAATCATTCTTATATACAATTACATGTACACTATTTTCTTTTCAATTTTCATTCGGAGCTGTGTTATGCATATACGCTCCCATATAGGCCTATACTGTAAAGCAGTGCTCTGATCACACTCGAAGTGTAATTAACTTTTTGTGTAATGATGCTCTCTAATTAAACAAAAAAACTCATTAATAATTTAAATCTATCCACAATCTAATTAGCGGTCATGGCAGGAGTTTGAAAAGTTGGTGCAAGTACAGTAGAAGGACAATTGCTTTTTTGCAATTGACAAAGTTTACAACAAAAACATTGAAATAGACTCACCATTTGCGATTGACTCCTGGGACTGCCATTGATATCCTCCACTTTTTCATTTGCTGGAGAAAAAGAACACAAAAATGCAATGATTTATTAAAATTCTCTGCTACTGTCCCAGTGACCTCTCAAATCCAGGTGTTCCAATTCTGCGAGCGACCTCTGCTGAGCTTCACGAAGGTGCGTGCGCTCGCTCGTGCGTGTGTGTGTGAATAAGAATGGCCTCTCTGCCCTTAAACTAACATAAACATTAAACTAATAGAGGAGCAGTTTGGGAAGAAACCTTCCACGCCTGCCTAATTCGTCAGCTGTTGCCAGAGAATTACTGACTGGCCAGCTTGGCTCTATTGTCTGTTTAAGAGAGCAGGGCTAAAGTTTCATGACGATCCAACAGAGAGAGAGAGAAAGAGAGACAGAGAGAGAAGGAGGGAGAGAGAAGGAGGAGAGAGAGAGAGAGAGAGAGAGAGAGAGAGAGAGAGAGAGAGAGAGAGAGAGAGAGAGAGAGAGAGAGAGAGAAGAGAGAGAATGAACACAAAGTCACACTGAGCTAGCTAATGGCACACATGGGAGACACATGCCTTAATGGAGCCTGAATAGTTCACAATCCCTGTGTGTCAGGACCATACATTTTTGTTGCCATTTGTGAATTTGGCGTAAATGTCAGGAACATAATCTTTTATGCCTAAGACTCCGTTTATGAAGGATTTCCCTCCAGTGCGCCCACAACAAAGGTATTACGGCAACGAGTGTGCAAGTGTGTGGTCCGTGTGTACGGCTGAGCAAAAACGTTTCAATAGAGAGAAAGACTGGGAGAAAGACAGAGACAGGAAGGCAGAAAGAGTCTAGATAGACAGACATATTTGTATGTGTACTTGCCTATGATCTGGATGATTTCTGCCAGCAGAACTCCATCGGTGACATCCTGGGTCAGGTCTTTGATGAGTCGAGGGCAGCCTGACTTGGCCAGGTAGTGGTTCGCCCAGTCAGTGTAGATCTGCACAGGAGGAGGAGGAGGAGACAGGATAAGGCTCACACAAATGTACAATACCACCACAACAGCAGCAGCACACGTCTCAGAGAAAGAGAGAGGGAGACAGGAGTAGAGTCCGACAGATGCCAGATTTGTGGGTCCGATACCAGTCCTAGCCAACCGATTACCAATATTTCAAAAAGTAACAAAGTCGATTCTAATCAATTTCAGACAACTTTAATTAAAGTTTTTCAAATTATTTAGATTTTTCAAATAGCAGATGTTCAAGCTCACAATGGGTCGAAACGTGATGTGAAGTTTTTTGGAATCCACCAATATGGACTCCAGGTTGAAAGTTGTAAAAAGAAAATCAGGACACATCGGCTACTGTTTGGCCTGGCTCGGTCTGGCTCTAGACAGACGATTGGTTGGTTCAGAGCTTTAATGATTGCAGAGAAAGTGAGATACAGCATCATACCCTCTGACTCGTCTGAATACAGGAGATGGAGTTCTTAGCTTTGCCTGTTTCAAGTTTGTTTTAGGACCACGTTGGGCTCGACCACACAGAATAACAAACTCAGACCTCCTCTCTCCTCTGTCGCTGTCCCAGCGAGGGACGGCTCCCCCTCTCAATATTAAGCAGCATATAAGGCCTGTTGGGAAGCTCTGTCCAAACACTTGGCTCCCAATACGTCTCTCCAACACAAACACAGATATTTCATATCAAAGCCCCTGGCGCTTGCTGAACGAGGCCACTAGGGTTTACGAACTTGCTCCACGGGAGCACCAGAGGATATCGCCCCTTAAGGAAGGTAGAGCTCGTTAGCTAATCTTACGCGTTGTCATCTAAAACTCTTAAGTGCTGCTTCATCTTTCAACGGAGCTCAAAAGCCTGAATCACAGCCATTGCTTTACGTGTGAGTGTGTATGTATGAGTGACTGATATTAACAGCTGCTCGCTCACGTTTTTTTTTTTCTAGTGTTGTGAATTGCATTTGGGCTCGGGCTCAGGCTCAGCTCAGTCCTCTGAATCCCCCTAAGGTGGTCGGCAAGCTGGCTGAGAGCTCAGGGGAATTTTGGCAACAACTGTGCACAGAGCATGCTGGGATTTCAAACGGACCCTGCAGAGTGGGTTGGGGAAAATCAATGTGAAGATAACCAAACCCATTATAAATGTGTAGGAAGTTTGGGCAGAGAGTTCTATACAGTGTGTAAAATAATTGCTTTGAGGGCGTGTAGAATTTACAAACGCCAACATGTTGAGGAAGGCAATGTTTTTAATCCTTGTACGCTCTTCACATGAAGGCCTTCTTGCATAGATATATTCACGTCACAGTGATGCCTCAACTGGATCTTTATAATGTTTTATGGGGTTCTGTTCCTGACTAATCGGTCTAAAAGGATGACACAGCCAGAGAATTCACTACGCAACATCCAGTTGTTGAGAGTGTGATACGGACTCTCAGAAGTGGTCACAGAGAAATCCTTCCGTTGCAGATTGATTTTTTATTAGAAATGCTGGTGAAAAACAAAAATCGAGTTGCTGGGATCTGCATGTGTCAGCCATACAGACCCCGGAAAATGCTGCTTTTCACACATCCTACAGGGGTGTGTGTGTGTGTGTGTGTGTGTGTGTGTGTGTGTGTGTGTGTGTGTGTGTGTGTGTGTGTGTGTGTGTGTGTGTGTGTGTGTGTGTGTGTGTGTGTGTGTGTGTGTGTATGTGAGGATTTTCAATGGTAAAACCACCTAAAAAATGTGGGGGCTTTGTCTAAATGAGGTTGTACTGTATGTGACAGCAGTGGGCACGTTGCTATGAGCTTTGGTTCAGGTTTTGGTTCATGACAAGCCTGCAGGACACTTAGGGTCTGCCTGTGCCTGACTCTCAGGTCTGTCTGACAGTCTACAGTATGGTAGCCCTTTCCCAGAAAACGCCCTTGTAAAAACCCAAGCATTCCTCATAATGTGATTATCCATCGCGCCCCCTCTGCCTCACACACCGCTCCCAATTAGTTGCATTTCTCTCTGCTTTTGGGAGGCGGGCGCTTGCCTCTTCAAAGACACCGCCTTCCCAAACGTCTATCTGTTGTGGTTTCTGTCAACGACTTTCTCCATGATGATGAGGTCTTAAAACCAAACCAGAGACGGGAGCATCGTCATCATCACACACTGACAGACTTAAAAACACACACACACACACACACACACACACACACACACACACACACACACACACACACACACACACACACACACACACACACACACACACACACACACACACACACACACACACACACACACGGAAACCGCATTCCACCAGGGGGCGAGTAAACAAATAGCACAGCAGAGTCTCGATCTAGAGAGAATGAGAGAGCGTGTCACACACACGAACGGTGACAGCTCCAGTCACAGCAGCCTCAGAAAGTTGTACAGCCTAAGTTATACTTATGTATGATGTTTTTCTGTTGAAAATCTGCTACTTTTGGCAAGCGACATGGTATAAATTAGGGATTAGACGGCCAAGCATTATCACCAGCAGGTGGACCGGGGGGGGGGCTTTGATTCCATGCACCTCTGTAGCAGGAGACTGTCTCCTCTCCCCCTGCTTCCTAAAAAGGGAGCGGGGACAGACAATGAAGCTTGCTGCCGAGATATGAGAGGGAGAGGAGAAGAGGGAGCAAGAAAGAGATTGAGAGAAAGAGAGGGAGAGAGACAGAACACTGTTTCTGGGAAAAGTGGGGCTTATCAATCACTTTCTTGACACCCGTGGAGGGGGTGGAAGGAGTAGAGAGAGAGAGAGCGAGAGAGAGAGAGAGAGAGAGAGAGAGAGAGAGAGAGAGAGAGGGAGAGAGGGATGAAGGAGTGTGTCTCGTTAAATAGGGGATGGGGAGCAATTCAACCACCTCTTGGACGGCAGGAGGTCCAGTGGGAAGAATTCAATTAAATT
The DNA here is from genome assembly GCF_963280865.1 of Gymnoscopelus braueri. Lineage (NCBI taxonomy): Eukaryota > Metazoa > Chordata > Actinopteri > Myctophiformes > Myctophidae > Gymnoscopelus > Gymnoscopelus braueri. Next base: position 11,762,550 of record NC_137625.1, read on the forward strand.
CATTGCATTTTACATTGGACTGGTCATCTGGTTCCCCTCCAGAGGGAAACGTTTGGATTACTTTGTTAAGGGAGCTTCGGCTCTCTCCATTTAGAAGAAACCTTCTGCAGGCCTTCAGATCCAACAAAACCACTTAACCATTAAATAGAGGTTTTGCACATTTCGGTACGACGCTTTTTCTAATCTACCTGACATATCAGATAAGTGGATTTTTACCACATCAGGTCAGTTCAGAAAATAAAACTATACTACATAATATAGATTTTTCAGGTACTTTTCAGAGTCTAAACTTTGAGCCATTTGTATAGTACTTTTTATACCATGTTGCTCATTTACTTCCACGGCCACATTTTGTCTTACCAGTCCTGCATGGGGATCAAACTGGGAACAAAAACGTTCCACTTTGGATCACTGCTGTCCCCCAGAAGTTGCAAATACCATTGCAGGCTGAGCTATTTTTAATGGGAAGTCAACCCCACACATGATTGGAAAATTAACATGACAATCATGACATGCATCAATCATTTCAATAGGTTGAGTGTTCTACAAGTTAAACAGTGTCCTGCCATGAAATAAAAGACTGGCAAACCAAAGCAAAGTGAAAGCAAAAAAAAACAGCAAGGGCATCCCTCCAAGGTTAAGCATATCTTTTTCCTTTTTTTGGTTATCATTTGCTAGAGAGCTTGCCTATATAGGCCGTATCACTCTAAAACAGCTACCTTAGAGCATCCGAAATAGTCAAAGAAACAACACAGGGCATCCAGGTGGCACAGACAGGGGTAAAGTTCCTGCCCACCACTGCAGAGATTAGGGGTTCGAATCATGCATCCGGCTTGGTTGGGCGTTCAAAAGAAAACAATTGGCCATGTTCACAGGAGGGAAGCCGGGCACGGAGGGCGAACTCTCTCTCTCTCACTACACTACCGGCTCCTACAGGTTGGTAGGATGATGCCTGTTCAATGTGGAACTGAACTGAGAAGAATAGCGTGTCCCTCCACATGCGTCTCATGTACTGCTGGGGAAGGTCTGCACTCCTGTAGTCTCGCGAGCCAGACTGTTGCCTCCCACAATGTTCAAATGCTTCCGTCATACAGTCTGGAGCACGAAAGCTCTGAAAATGATAAAGCGATAAAGCGGATGTGATAAATGGTAAATGGTGCATTTATATAGCGCTTCTATCCGAAGCGTTTTACATTGATTGTGCCATTAACCCATTCACACACACATTCATACACCGATGGCGGAGGAAACCATGCAAGGCACCAACCTGCTCTTCGGGAGCAATTAGGGGTTCAGCATCTTGCTCAAGGACACTTCGACACTAACTCTAGGGGATGCCTCGACTCCCCACTTCTGTTTCGTCTTTACAGTCGCGCAAATTTATCCGAATAGAAATCAAAATCATCATGAGCATATCTTGCTGCTTAGCAGAAATGGAAATTAGCAAATTAAATGTATAGACATTTTAAGATGTATTTTCGTGAACGGAAATGACGAACAGTTGACAGCTTCCTGTCTCGGATTTCGGGAGGTGTATATAGTTCCAGACTCTATATAGTATTTGGAGATTGACTGTGGAATAGTTACATGGCTACATGAGAATAGCACTCCTGTGACTTCATGTGTATCGGAAGGAAACACATGCTCACCTACACCCCCCCTAACAAACCAACCAGTAGGTGTCCGCAGTGACAAGGGACTACAGTACAAGGGGGGGGTCTTCTAACCTGGATCTTCTGCATGTGTGTCTGTGCACTTAATGTGCATGCCCGTGTACCGCCCTCTTTCACTGCCCTCTTTCACTGCCCTCTTTCACCTCCCCATTGTCTCTGCATGCGCTGCATCTTGCTGCTGGTTCGCCGCGTATTCCAAGCCCTCTTAGATGGGACTCTGGGTTTATTAAGTCGTACGTCATTGTCTCGTTTTCTTGACTGGGTTATTCTCTCCTCTCTCTCCGGAGGTTCAATCCGGATGACTCTGTAAAGCACAGCCCAGCGCAGTAAGACAGAGGCAACACTCCCCCTGCATTATACACCCAACATCAGCAATAATGTCACACTGCTGCTGAGACTGAGACTCCTGGCATCACACACATACTGTACACATATACGCACGCACACACACACGCGCGCACGTGTGTCCTTATCACCCCACATACTAGTAGATACACAGTTCCTGGGCATACAGTACGAGCATCCATATATACTGTAGTAGAGGCACACATGCACAAACAGACGTGCGCGCGCACACACACACACACACACACACACACACACACACACACACACACACACACACACACACACACACACACACACACACACACACACACACACACACACACACACACACACACACACACACACACACACACACACACACACACACTCCCTCTTGGCATTCAGAATCAATCCAAATAATTCCAGCCGGTGTCCATGTAGCCGGCATGCATCTTTCTCTCTCTCTCTCTCTCTCTCCTCCTGTCTCTACCTGTTCTGCAGTTGTCCCAGTGCTGCCGTCCAGCATGCGATCAGCAGCCAGCTTTCACCTAAGCAGTGTGAGTGCACTCTGTGCAGGAGCAGATAAACTGCCTCCAACAGTCTGATCACAATGCAGTGACTACGGCTACGCAGGTACTATTGGCCGAGCCTGCAGAGGCAGCATGCACCCTCTAGGGGGAGTCAGACAGAAGAGATTGGAGCAAGAGGAGACGAGGTGCTACTGTAGGTGCCGCTTTCACTGTTAAGGAAAGTAGCTGGGTGTTGTTGTCATGTCTGATTTATTACTGCAGATTGGAAGTTGGATAACGAGGAGGGAAGCAGCAAAGAAAAGGCCAGACTGAGAGAGTAAGAGAAAGAGTTGAAATAGAATTGGCATAGATCTACATAATCATGTGCTTAAAATGTATATGCCTCTAAACCTGTTATAAACGGTAGTTACCTCAATCCAGAATATTATTTAGAGATAATCAAGATACAGTCATCGGGGAGCTGGACTCCTTGCTTCTTTAACTACTTACTCACTTACTTACTAACAACTTCATAAACCCTATATACTCTTAGTTGACTGGGGTCCCCCATGGCTCTATACTTCATCCTGTTTTCCCTCTACACCAAATCTCTTTGCCGAAAATAGCTGATACAAGCTCCCGACGCATTGTGAGCTTGTTGATTTTTACCAAATGTTGACCCCAGAATAAGGACACAAGGGTTCATGCGGTTGAATGCAAGTACTGTACAAGCCAGGAAAACCTGTGAGCTAATGTAAAGAATTAATGAAGTTATATTCTGAGGCTGGGAAAATTAATCTAGATAATGGAAAAGAATGAAATGAATGTTCTCCTCTCTGCCAAGTGCCAACAACTGCTGCTGAGGTGCTTGTAAGCAAGGCACTTTATACAGTACATCCCCCAAAGCTGTTCAGCAGTTCAAGAGCAGAATTAAGGTTGGGATTGCAACGGACGGCTCCCACGCCTCCCAGGTATGAAATTAAAGTGCTGAAATGCAGCATATCTGCTGAGCCAACCGTTCCAGGAAAACTAGTAACAAATCTGATTGGTTTAATAAGGGTTACTGTATGATAATATGATAAAATATAATATGAATCTTCATGTCAAATCATGTTGCCAGCAAAACCTGTGTAGGGAAATGAATTGTGCAGACTAAACACAGACACGCACACGCACACACACACACACACACACACACACACACACACACACACACACACACACACATTTTGCACATTACATTCATTACATTCAGGGCTGAGGCTGGGTAGATATTATGCAGTTGTTTCTTGCTTATTTCATGGTAGTTTTCCATTGTATTATTCCCCCTCCCATCATGCGCTGGAGATGAGCCACAAACAAAATGACATATGGCAATGATTCCAATATTTGGCAGGAGGGCTGAGGAGTTTGTGTGGGGGATTGCGTGTTTGGAGGTTAATGTGACTGCGAGAGAGAGAGACACAGAGACACAGAGAGAGAGAGACAGAGAGAGAGAGAGAGAGAGAGAGAGAGAGAGAGAGAGAGAGAGAGAGAGAGAGAGAGAGAGAGAGAGAGAGAGAGAGAGAGAGAGAGAGTGAGTGAGAGTGTGTGTGAGAGTGTGTGTGTGTGTGTGTGTGTGTGTGTGTGTGTGTGTGTGTGTGTGTGTGTGTGTGTGTGTGTGTGTGTGTGTGTTACTTTAGGGGGACTTTTAGGGCTGAGAAAAGTTGGTGCACGCGTACACACGCACAGCACTGTATTTTCATGTGTGCTTGTGAATGCAAGTCGTAAGAGTCTATAACATCTTTCTAAAGAACTTCAGTCTGATTTATTCTTCATTCCTTGATGATGCTCCGTGCCGGTAATAGCCGATCTACAAGCTCACAATGCGTCGTGGCGCCGCACACCGCATTGTGAGCTTGTAGATCTGCTACAGTATCTGCGGCCCAAGGGACAAATGTTATAAATTAAGCATTCCACATTGGAGGATTAGGGTTCGTAATACTGTAGCTTCTGTGTATGACAGTACGTGTCGCTTCACAACCCGCAAGCAGCGGCAGAGAATGTTAGCTTATGCAGCTGTCAGTCTGCATTTCCGACATGGACACAGGCCCACTCGCTGTCCTTGTGGCCTGGAGCAAGACGCCCTTTGTAAATCGCTCAGTGATGGGTCAGTGACTCCCTAAATGAAGACAGCCAAAGGTCTCATTGACAGAGGACATGACAAATGTCCAACAACCTCTGGGGCCTCCTTATAGGAAACTGCTGATGTGCAGTGTCTCTAACCACACAAGACAGCAACGCACTCATTCAACCACTCGTTTCATTAACAGTCTGTGGACGATTGTGAATACCACTGTGCAGCACTGTATAGTACTGATTGAAGTTTAATTAGAGCTGCAATCTGTGAACGTATTTGAATGAATAAAACGTTATTTTAACCAATCTGTAAGGTAGAGTGTGCTAATTTGAAAGGGATGCAAGCAATCGAGCGGCCATAGCTGAGTGGTTAGTGGGCTCACTAACCACTCCCCGCCTGGGGAGCCAGAGCCCCTGGTTGTCCCAGGTGCGAGTCCAGACCAGGCCAGCAATGTGTCGATGTGTGTCTCTGAGCAAGACTCTTAACCACCAATTGCTCCCCGAGTGTCGGCTCCCCGAGCGAATGGCTGCTCACTACTCCTAGTTGTTATAGGATGGGTAAATGCAGAGGACGAATTTCACGTATGTGCATATACATACATATACAGTGACAAAAAACACCCCAAGAAGTGGGGACTATTCTATTTGTCTCAACTAATCATCTCTTACAGGTCCACAGTTCAGGAAAAATTCCAATAAAAAGAAAAGATCACCAGCACTCACATAAAGTTCTTTTCAGATTCTTTCCATTGTGTGGCACATGTGTTTTGGCCAGAGCCTTCTTCAGTGTGAGTTCATTATAACTGGCTAAAAAGTGCAATATCGATTGCTAGCGGCAGGAATGTGGTCTCTCACACTGGAGACCCGGGCTCCAGTCCCAGGTAGGACATAAAAGTTATGGATTGCAGTTTTAAAGTGTACAGAAAGTTGATTTCAGCCCAATCAATACCAAAACGCATATGTTACTGACATGTTTAGGGCTTATGAATGTCAAGTCAAAGATTAATAGCGTTCTTTGAGCCAGCAGTGTCTGTTTCAGCAGCAGTTTGAAGTTTAAGTGCACTCCCGGGACAGGGCAATAGCACAGCAAGAGGATTTGTATAGTAACTTCACTCTATTTGTTACTTTGCTATTAGCAGAAGAGGAACAGCTCCCTGAGCCTTCCAAACTGATCCAATCATGGACTGTCCACTTAAATCTATTGGATAGAGGGCTAAATTGTGTGCGCGCGCACGCGCGTGTAAATACTCGGAAAGGCCTCCTCTGTGCCCATGCTCAACCCCATTAAAATCCAAACTTGGCACGGACAGAAGCAGTTCCCTTGCGGACCCTAAGCGTAATTAAGCAAGACGTACAACAACATTAACTAACAAGGGGAGAGTCAATCACATCGATGGTACCGTGATGTAGGGTCCTGCAGGATTCACTCTCTTGTCTCCTCATGAACGGAAGATGAATCGAAACAGTGCGGACACCAACACCTCTCCTGTACACATCCCCCCCAAAAAATCTGTTGGTGGAATCAATGCAATGCAATCCTCCATTCACCTGGAATCTATTACCTTGGCATAAATCTGACACATCTATACTCCCTCCAAAACCATCATTATCTTGTCTTTAGGATAGCAGGGGGCCCGACTTCAAGCCCACCTAAGCGAGAGGTAATAGTAGCAGGGCGGCTTTCCAGCCTGGCTTTGTTCCAGGTGTAGAAAACGCCAGAGCGGAGAGTTTATGTAGGCAATATACAATAAGTGAACACAGCGTTTCTGTGTGGTTTAACCGCTTTGACACTGGTGAAAGCTAATCAAAAATAATAACTTTCCCTTAACAATGTTAAAGTTGCAGTCTATAACTTTCATGTCTGACCCAGGATTCGAACCCTGGTCTCCCGCATGAGAGACCAAGCTTGTATTTCTCGGTCAATGAAACATCCATACTGGGTCAGGAGAGATATTGTGTTATGAGCTTTCAGGCCGTAGCCTACTACTTGTCAATCAATAGGTGCCTTACACCAGGGTCTAAACTATCCATGGAAGAGTAGGAAGAAGGCCTTGGCTCCAACCACTGCAGACGTAATAGTTAAATTGCATTGGTTTAAATGATGTTTTATTCATTAAAATAAGTTCCGGATTGCTGCTTTAACTGTGAGATAATAAGAATGGAACTGTAGAGTTGAAATGGACCTGTAGCTGTACGTGTCCATTTTTACGTTCACAATGCTTTTCCCCCAAAGTAAAAGCTCTTTATCAGCAGTGGGCCATGTCTGAATATTAAAATTTAAGCATTTAGAGACGCTCTTATCCAGAGTGACTTAAATGTGCGAGATCGGAATAACAAGAGTATGCATGAGCTCTAGTCAACAAACAGCAAGGTATATAGTCACATAAGTGTGCAAAGAGAACAATGTAGTGCCTCATGAAACTAGGATAACAGGTAAACAATGAACCTAACATTTTGTCTAAACAACAACATGCTTTCTAAGTGACATAGCAATACATAACATAACAATGTGGACGCATGAATAGTGATTCACTGCACGAAACAGCCAACTATTGACAATATCAGCAGATATGGGAGTGAAATGTTCAGCCAGAAAAAGAAACATTCAGTCATCACTTTCACATGAACACAACTGCCTTTATCTGCCAAGGCACTTTGTCCTTGCAGGGAAAACCCTAAGCAGAAAATGATATAATTGCACGGTTGGGAGAAGTCTGGACACAAAATCCTTGTTGGATGCACTTACACATGTCAGTCAATAGTGTTCTCTCCGAGTTAAGTTGGCGAGAGAGCTAGGGAGAAAGAGACGTACAGGAGAGAGAGATTTTTTTGGGGGGGGAGCACTCACTGTAGGCATGTAGAAAATACGACAGCTTCAAAACAGCGTGCCTACAAACAAGGCTGGAGCAGTCGTGCGGTGATGACAACTTCAGCTCAACACACACACACACACACACACACACACACACACACACACACACACACACACACACACACACACACACACACACACACACACACACACACACACACACACACACACACACACACACACACACACACACACACACACACACACACACACACACACGCGCGCAGTTGAGGACAGATGGGGAGAGGAAAATGGTGGGCTAAATTAATAATCAGTAGTTTGGTCTCGTTATGAGCCACCAATTGTGGCCAATTATTTTCCGACATGGCAAAACCTTACGGGCACAGCAGGGGGAAGGATTTCAACTTGCATTTGACTAAGGCTTTTCCATCTTCTTTAATTTGTTTTAGCTAGGAAAAAATGAAAACGTGTACCACCAGTACCACGTAGTTTCACATCCCTAGCCTGGCACTGAAGGAAAGATGCACTGGTCTTCTTCAAATCATTTAAGTCCCCTTAATTGAATGACAATGGGCTAAACAACGTCAAGCATACAGTAAAATCAATACAGTAAAAGTGTTATCCATTTGTAACTCTGAGAGTGTACCAATAAATGACTAAACTGCTTGTTAATAGGCCAAACAACATCAAACACAGTATAATCCTCAGCGTTATCCATTTGCAAATCGTGTTGAAATGGATACAAATGAAACCACGGGTACAAACGGGTCCATTTGGTTGCATTTTGAACACGCCAGAGTTGGATTAACTCTGTATGACTTTGAAATTCCAGAATAGATAAATCCACACACTCCCCCCTACCTTCTTACTACTACTCCATCATCTCCCTCTCAGCAGACTTGACCTGAAGCAGAAGTCAGAGGAGCACATTTAGCCTCTGAGACATCATCTCTACTCCCTCGCTACCAATTAGGCCGTCTAGAATAATAAAGCAAAATGGTCCTGACACAGGGAATCAGTCAGCTAGCAGCTGACAGGGGAGGCAGGGATTCCGTTATTACCCTTATAGTATAAGACACTGAAACAATTAAAGGCAGTGGGAGGTTTCGGTGTCTGTGTTGCAGCAATAAAGAAAAGGGAGCAGATGGCTGAGGTTAACTCTCGCCAAACGGAGGAAGCGTCTTCTGTTTAGTAAGAGAAATTGCCTGAAATGTTTCAGTCCTTAAGCTCCCAAAACACATTCGTAGGCAAAGGTCCGGAGATGACTATGGAGTGACTTGAATAATCATTTAAATTTTATGGCAGGAATCAATTTGGTAAAAGTGAGGGTAAACGTTGAATAAGTGGATCGTTTCTGTCACAGCATGGATTTTGAGCCTTATGCACACACTGACAGACGCAGTATCTCACCTTACCATGGTGACCACAGTGTGTGAGGCAGCGTCTGGCTCGCAAGCCACAGAGTCTGTGACATCATTTCAGCGAAGGGACACACACTTGCGCACGGCCAAGCGCACGCACGCACACACACACACACACACACACACACACACACACACACACACACACACACACACACACACACACACACACTGATGGTGAGAAGGGCGGCAGAGGGCGGAGCGCTGAGAGGATTTAGCTCTTTGTTTGTAAACAGTTTGTAAACATGTTCACCACGCCTCTCACCCCTTCAAATAGACAGATACCAACAATGTGTCCGCGCGAATCAACATGGGAGTTTTGCAAATCCCTTCCCAAAAGGCTGAACACACACACACACACACACACACACACGCTGGGGCGCTCCCCCAGAGTTAGTGTCGAAGTGTCCTTGAGCAAGACGCTGAACCCCTAATTGCTCCCGATGAGCAGGTTGGTGCCTTGCATGGTTTCCTCCGCCATCGGTGTATGAATGTGTGTGTGAATGGGTGAATGGCACAATCAATGTAAAGCGCTTTGGATAAAAGCGCTATATAAATGCACCATTTACACACACACACACACAAACACACACCCCCACACACACACACACACACACACACACACACACACACACACACACACACACACACACACACACACACACACACACACACACACACACACACACACACACACACACACACACACACACACACACACACACAATCTCCTGGCCAAGTTTGGCTCTGGTGGACTGAGATAATAATGCATGAGGAATGGTGAGGCTGAGCAAAAGAACAAAACAAAACAACAACTACAAGCTCAGAACGTGGCGCAAGCTGTTCATTAAAAATGTCCGACAACCATTTGATGGATGCTCAAACCCAAATGCCCTCCAAGGAGGCTGCGGGGAACTCGGTTGTAATTAGCTGTTTAGGCACTTGCTTTCAAAGTGAACGGCTACCGCAGGACTAGATCACACACTGGAACACACGGCATCACCTATAGCTGTATCACTTACAAGCCTAATTGTAGACCTGTGTTCAGCGGCAGACAAAGTTGTCCTGTTCTGAGGCAGCTCACAGCAGTGGTGGAAGAAGTACTCCGATTTTTTTTTAACAGTAGCAAATGCGCAAAGTAGAAATACTCTGTAAAAGTACAAAAGTTTCGGCATCAAAATATACTTATATTACTCATTATGTGGAATGTCCTATTCTACTTTTCTTCTTTCTTTCTTCTTTTTAAAAATGTATTGAAAATAGCCAATCTAGAAACTCACATTGCGACACGTGAGCTTTTAGATCGGCTATTTTTGAATAGCCTAGGTATAAAATAGGGCTTAAGTGGTTGATGTAGTTATGTTTTGTAATAATAATCTAACTCCGCGAAGTAACTAATAACAAAAGTTTTCAAATAGTTGTATTTGAGGCAAATTAAAGTACAATATTAGCCTTTGAGTTGTAGTGGCGTAGAAGTTTAAAATATTGAAAAATGGAAAAACTCAAGTAAAGTAAAAGTACCACAAAATGTTACAGTGCTTGACTAAATGTACTTAGCTACAGTACTTGCCACCACTGGCTCTGAGGTAGCTGACGGCGGTCTTAACAAGCGTTCTGGGGCTTCCGGCTGACACCCGTCTATTCTGGGATGCCGCAGGGCTCTGTAATCATTCCAGTAGACTTCTGGAAGCTCCACCCCCCCCCCCCCCCCAAATACGCAAATAAATCAGGAAAGGCGCATAGACTACTGTGTCATTAGTGGTCCCTGCTCCACCGAAAAGGTCCTCGTTGCCAGAGATAGCAAAGGGGAGACACATACACTCATTTGTAAAAGAATGCAGGGTTAGAGATGCACTGGCACAAACATAGCCACATGAATGTGTGGACACACTCATGTGGCTATGTTTGTGCCATAAGCATACACTTATGTGTGTTGGCATGCACATGTATCACACACTCAAATGCACAAAGATCTTTATTGACAAAAGCAACTAAAATGAGTCAAGTAATTCACCAGCCGTTTCAAATTATTCTGCATAATGTATTACAAAAAACAAGGGAAAAAAAAGATGATGAGCTGAATTGCTGTGACTCATTGCTGGCTTGCACAGATTAGTCACACTTGTAGCATCTGATTAGGTTCCACTTAATTATAGCAGGATGAGTGGACTGCTCACTTTGGGGAGTCATGGTTGGTTGTCAGTATGTATGTAGTCTGCTCTGTGAACCTCTATAGAGACTCTCAAACAGCAATGTCCTCAATTCTCTAACTCAGTGGTTCTCAAACTCTGTTTTCATTTTAAAGACCCGCATAACTCTGAGACCGTACAAATGAGAACCAACTTTGAGAACCACTGCTCTAACTTAGTTACTAACCACTTAAGCCCTATACTTTGTTGTACAACAAATAGAGATCTACAAAGCGATCTGCAAGTGAGGCGTTGAAATTGTAGATCGGCTATTTTTTATATTCTTGCAAATGTGAACAGATCTTGACAATATTTGAAAATTTGCCCAAAATAGGGACGCCAGAGTTAATGATTATGTTTTGTAACATAAAAACATAAAAACTCCAAATATATCATAACATCTACATTTCCCAAGAGGAAATGCATGTATTTAATTCAATCTGACCAGAAGCAGGGATAAAACATATCCCCAATGGCCATAAAATGAATGACTGGAGGGGGGATATAAAACGTATTGGCAGTGGCACTGATTTCCCCCCATCAAGTCAAACCCTGGTTTCTACTGAGTTTGTGAGATGTGCTAACTCGACCACTGTCCAATGACACCACTGTCATCATTTTGCTCTTGTGTTGCAAACAATGCAACACAAGAGCGTTGTGTTGCATTGTTTGTGTTGGAAACAATGCAAACAAATCACACAATGCCGTTACATGGGGAAAAAAGCAACCCTCCCAACTCCTCCCCCCTGGTATGGAAAACAGTTTGAGTGGATGTCAAATTCTTTGGATTTGTTTGGCTTTAGTTGCAGGGGATGAGAACCCATTTGTATTCTGTGCACAACTCATGTCCATTTGTATTCAATCAGGCCTGCTGTCTGCTTGTTGAGAAACAAATTAATGTAGATAGCTGGAATAATGGGTTTTTGATTGGGTGTCAACGAGAATCCTCGCAGCTTGTGTTTGTTTTTCAAGAAGCAGGTTGAAGGGTCAACCTGCCAGTCAGTGAGGTGTGGGTAAACAGGGGTCTACCTCATTGATCTGAGGTCAGACCTAATCTTTTCCTTCATTATGACTTAAAATGATGTACAACACACATCCAAAAGAATTAATTAATTAATGATAGATGAGAGAAGATGAGAGAGATGAGAGAAGAAAGGGGGGTAAAGTACATAAAACGCGTGTAGTACAGACTAGGGAGCTTCTAATAATCAGTGGTGGGCAGTTAGCCGATCTACAAGCTCACAACGTGTCGCATCGTGACGCGTTGTGAGCTTGCAGATCAGCTTTTTTTTTTTTTTTTACATTTCTGGAAAATCAATTTCAAAACAGCAATGCATTGATATCAAAACATTACATTTATTTTTAAAAGCAAGTACTCCAGTACTTTAACTCAAGTACCTACACATTTTAAAGAGCAAGTAATATTAGTAATATTTGACCAGATGTATACTTTGACTCAATTGAGTACTTTGGCCACCACTATACTAATGTAGACTTTCATACATTTCATCCACACGTTTATTTGTGTTTTCATTTGTTGCGTTGAAATGCAACGCCACCTGCAGCCAGCAGAGGGCTCTACCAAACTAGGACTATGCATCTTGAGCTCTCAAACTAAATAGCAGAAATTATAGGATTTTTCTCATGTGGAGCTGAAGACTGGTGAAAAGTAGCTCGTTTTGGGGAGAATGAAGTTGCTGAATCATTCAAGACTCAGTCATGAATCACAATTTCAGAGCCAGGGCCAGAACGACAGGCCACTTCAAAAGCATAGCAGCAGTGATTCCAAGCCAAGGCTCTTAGGCTGCTTATGAGCCATACTTCCCAGCTTTTCCTCTAGCCATAACCTATAAAACAGCCCCCCCCCCTGTCCCTAGTGTATGGGGGCACAGAACTAAATAAGAATGCAAAAACTGCATGTCCCTTAAGTGTTGGTTGCCTTGCAAGAAAAAGCCATTAATGACAGACTGTTCCTTTCGTGCAGGTCTGTAGGAAAAGGCCAATACGTTATGTTCACCATATAAGGAGAGAGACTGTCTGATCATAGGAACTACACATCCTGATACACCTGACCTCCTCTCCCCCCTTCACCCTATCACGTGACTGTGTGTGACTGTGTGTGTGTGTGTGTGTGTGTGTGTGTGTGTGTGTGTGTGTGTGTGTGTGTGTGTGTGTGTGTGTGTGTGTGTGTGTGTGTGTGTGTGTGTGTGCGTGCGTGCGTGCGTGCGTGCGTGCGTGCGTGCGTGCGTGCGTGCGTGCGTGCGTGCGTGCGTGCGTGCGTGCGTGCGTGCGTGCGTGCGTGCGTGCGATTGAAGTCTGTGCCCTTCAAGGGTCGACTGACAGCAGTATGAATTTCATTGATTGTTTAACAGTGCTTTTGACAGCACTGTTCTACCCAAGGCAGAGACACTGCAGGAATCCCGGATACACATCTTATCTAGAACTTCACCCAAGCTGTTCTATGATAAAACTACTAAGTGAGTTGCCAGGTTTGAACAGTTCATCCGTGACAGAAAAAGTGGTAAAGCAAAGCTACATTACAACTCTCCATCATCAACACAGGATGGTTGCCAGTAACTGGCCGGTTGCCAGTTCTGCACCAACACCAGTAGGGGGACCTGCAGACCAGAAAAATGTTTTAGCTGGATGATGGGGAGGTTCATTTGCTTTCTCCACTGATAATACAGTGATAATAAATGTGGAATGCCCCTAGAAGTCTTAGCTGACCTTGTATTGAACTGCACTTTCCTGTGATTTTTTTTGCAAACTGCTAATAAAGTATTCAATCAATCAATCAATCAATCAATCAAAAAAACATACTATTAATTCCCCCTGGTGTTGACTGAGGATCATTGTCATTCACAAATCTAAAGTTCTTGTGTAAGACATTTCAGAATTTAAACTTCTCCAACTGCAGATCAGATCAGATTATTGTCAGTTCTCCTGTGTAGAGTCAGCTGAGACCCTGGAGCAGTGCAGGTGCAGCACTACAAAATTAACCACTTCATCCCTATATACTTTGGCTATTTGAAAATAGACGATCTACAAGCTCACAACACGTCGCAAAGCGTTTATACAATTTGAGCACTTGTGAAATGGGACATTCTGCATAATGAGTACCTTTGGTACTTTAAGTACATTTTGATGCCAAAACGTTCATACTTTTACTCAAGTAAATTTTGCATATAGGACTTTTTCTTGTAACAGAGTATTTCTACATTGTGGTATTGATACTTTTACAAAAGAAGAATTGTACTTTTTCCACCACTGGCACTTGGTAGTATACTATCTGTCTTTGGCACCTGAATTTACCCTGCGGGATCAATGAAGGTCTAATCTTATCTAATCTATTTAAATAGATGTTTGTAACCTAACAACATGCACACAGCACCTTAAGAGCTAGGATCAACAAACAAACTGTTCCTTCTCTTATTATTATTACATTTTATATTTTACTCTTATGTACACAAGATGTAACAATAAAGACACCTTCACACCCTGACCTTGGTCAACCTTTCGACCTGCACCTCTGGAATGTCCATTGTGAGTCCTGACGACCCCGGGACGAGTATCTTTTCTATTTTCAGACGTGAATAAAAGCTCTACAAAACAGGAGCCGGAGAGGATCACATACGCTATCATTAGCTGTCATCGCCGGCAAGACAAACACAATGAACCGACTCCCCACGTTCCCAGACTTGACTGTATAACCAGACAGCGAGCCTTCCGGTAACGCGCTCAGCATGCCATCAAAGGGTTAAACCGACAAGAGTATAAAAACACAGGTTAAATAACGATGCGGTTAGTTGGGCTGCTTGTACTTCTCAACAGTGACATTTACTGTAAACGGCCGGCGTGGGATGCCTTAAACATCTGGGCCGGGGTCTCTGACTCGCCTCTGAGTCAGTGGTGACTCGCTCTGACTCGCAGTCCAGAGGACCACGTCTCACTCCCTGCCGCTCGCTGTGCTTTTCTTCTGTTTTCTTTCACCCGCTGGTTCTGACAGCTAATGGCTGTCAGAGCTCGTCGACCTGCAGCGACTCGTTCCTGCCCGACACGTCACTGCCCCCCCTTTGTTTGTTTAAATTTCCACTCTCGTTTCCTTGTGGTTCTTTCTGAAGATTGATTGTGCTGGCAGGGCGTTTCAACTCTGAATGAATCTGTAAAAAATGTATCTGCTTTTTCTCTAACTTTCTCTCACTCGAATTCACAAACACACAAACAAACATGAAGGTGAATAAACAATAAACACTGAAAGGTGTTTTGGCCCAGTGTTTTCAGTTCTCACAACAGAGGTCAGAGGTCAATGGACCTAAACTTTTTCAGGATGTCCTGTCGCAGCTTTTCTACAAACTGACCAGCAAAGGTGCCTCAGCCAAGTTCTAGAAGGAGGTACCACCCCTGACTGACTGACACACACACACACACCACACCTCTGCTAGTGTTCTGTGTTCAGGATTTCCTCGCTGACTTTCCTGTCAGTATTTCCCCAACGACGGTGTATGACTGGGGGGCCCCTTCTGCAAGGCTGGCACGCACGCGCACACGCCCGCGCACGCGCACACACACACACACACACACACACACACACACACACACACACACACACACACACACACACACACACACACACACACACACACACACACACACACACACACACACACACACACACACACACCACCATGCAAGACATAGTGCCATGCTGCAGCTTTCCGCTCTTTCACCCCACACAGCTAGAAAAACAAAGTGGGGGGGGGGGGGGCAAGAGAGAGGCCTGGGCAGAGGGAACAGGGGTTAAAGGGGGGCGGCAGGGTTCAGGGAAAGTGATCTGAGGGTGAGAGACAGGCACCTGTTGTTAGTCTACAGCGCTGTGCTGCGAAGGCAAAGGAAGGGAAAGCAGGAAGCCATACAGGGGGGGAAGAAGCAGAGCCATGTTTTTATGAGTGAACTTGGAGGTACTCCTCCCATGACAAAAAGAAACACAGCTATTTTTGAAACGGAGCTGAACGGCCCTGGACTTTCCACCCTCTTGTTTTTGGATCATTACACTCCTGAGTACTATTGTTTGGTCGCAACTTGGCATAAAACACACATTTAGCTCCACAACGTTCGGGACTCATCCGCCGTCCCTTCAAGGTCGAGTCAATTTGCCCACGCAACGACTTGAGATGTATTTAAAAAGTGTTCCTTGTGAGAAACTACAAAGCTGCACGGCTTTGTCGTTTTTAACAGAGGAGGGAAAGAGAGAGGTGTCTGTAAAAAAAAAGAAAGAAGAAGAAAAGGCTTGTCACCATCATGAAAAGAAAGCTTTTTAAAGAAAGTCTTTAACCTTGACTTCTCTGGATGGAGAACCGAGATGAGTGAGTGTGTGTGTGTGTGTGTGTGTGTGTGTGTGTGTGTGTGTGTGTGTGTGTGTGTGTGTGTGTGTGTGTGTGTGTGTGTGTGTGTGTCTTTGTGTGTGTGTGTGTGTGTATGTGTGTGTGTGTGTGTGTGTGTGTGTGTGTGTGTGTGTGTGTGTGTGTGTGTGTGTGTGTGTGTGTGTGTGTGTGTGTGTGTGTGTGTGTGTGTGCGTGTGTGTGTGTCTTTCCCCAAGATCAGGTGTTATCAGGCTTGGAAATCTCTGAGACCTTCATTATATCACTTTTAAAAGCTCCTCTTTAAGGGAGCGTCGACAGCTTTGGGGGCCATCTTGTTTAAGTTGGGCCCCTATTAGCCTCCCTAATTACCACAGGAGGGCGAGACTGATGCTGACCTGGGGGTGGGGGGGAGGGGGGGGGCTGTGGGGGGTGCGAGGGAAAGCCCGATTAGGTTACCAGTCCAGAGCAGTGGCTGACAATGTTATTTATGGGCTGGGTCGTAATAGACCTGACGTGTGTGTTTGGGGCGGGGGGGGGGGGCTTTGGTCCACCAACAGGGTGAAAGGAAGAGACAAAAAACCTGTGATGCCCCCAGGTTGACAGCTTTGGCTTACAGGTATATAGGCTGGAAAAAGAGAAAGGCGGCGAGGAAGGAGGAGGGGGCGACATTTCTCCGCTGTGAGGAGTGAGAGTGATAGAGAGAGATGTGTTTGAAGTGAGACAGCGAGCGTTTTTCCAGTCTGTTTGCCCTGCGTCTAGACCCACAGTCAACGGAACAGGCCTTGTAAAAAAAAAGGATGGCTATTGTAGCACAGAGACCAAGCAAGAGTCTAAAAATACAGAAGAAGAAATACTGCACCATTCAGAGACTGAGCGTATATAGTGAATTACCTCCACTGTGAAGAACTTATT
This sequence comes from Gymnoscopelus braueri, assembly GCF_963280865.1. Taxonomy (NCBI): domain Eukaryota; kingdom Metazoa; phylum Chordata; class Actinopteri; order Myctophiformes; family Myctophidae; genus Gymnoscopelus; species Gymnoscopelus braueri. The sequence continues at coordinate 11,779,892 of NC_137625.1, forward strand.
CTCTCTGGCCTCGGTTCAAAAGTACAGACGGCCCTCTGCAGAGGCTGTGTGAAGTTTGTGAACCTGTGCACCGAGAGGAGATGGGACATTCTGCTGGCTGCAAGGAAACAATCTAAATTCTCTTTCATTTGCTTCCATTCAACTGAGCAATCAGGAGCCGTGACCCACGCACAGAAACCAACCCTGCCATTCCCCATTCGTTTCCAGAGGATAAATACATAAATAAATAAAGCATCACATTTGGGGGCGTGAGGATCAAAGTACACTGGCAGGCTGTTTGATGTAGGCAGGGACAGCAGCGTGCATAACAGAAGTACAGTGTATATGCGTCTGTGTGTGTGTGTGTGAGTGTTTTAATGCTGATTGGCCAATGTGAAGTTTTGGCCAACCTTTTATAATCAGTGTCTAGACTTAACGTGGGAAATGATCAAAGGCATGACTGGACCTGCAGTTTTCTGCACCGTTGAATAAACGGAAGGAGAGAAAACATGACCGCAACCTCCTACTCACACAGGCCACAATCAGGCTTCAGACACACACACACACACACACACACACACACACACACACACACACACACACACACCTCCAGACGGAATGAGCTACTGTACTGTATGTGTTACTCTTGACAAACAAAAAATGAAGTGCAACTGAAACACATGCACACAAGTGACCACACACATGCCATTGCACATCGCACGCGCACACACATGCCATCACACACGTCGTGCACACACCCTTTCAGACTGTGATCATTATGCCAACAGTTATTTTGGTGCCAGCGATGTGCTGAGTCCCCGCACTACCCGGTGATTGATTTTGTTTTGCCCTCATCTTGCTTAAAAACTCCCCTAAGACATACATGTATGGAGTGCCAAGCAGACAACACACTAAGAAGCTATACTCTGTGGCAACTCGAGTGTGTTGCTGCTGCCTGTCAGAACCGGTCTGTGCAGACACCCAGTGGGAGTTTGGAGTCATTGTAAATCAATGATTTGTCTTACACTGGAAGCAAACAGAAGCAAACTATGAGAAATCACTGTTGGAGCACACTTGTGTGTTACTGTAGTTCAGAGTGTGAAGCCTGATTTATACTTTGTCGTATGACGGTGGCGCTTGCTGAAAGCAGTTAGCTTGTGTATCTGCTATTGTTGGCGAGGGACATGTCAAGTCATGTGTGGTTTTTGTGTGTTTTGTGTGTGGTTTTCCATATTATGGATGCATCACAGTGTGTGTAGATTAGGCTGTCTTGTTGCACACACACACACATACGCACACAGGCTCGCACGCATGCACAAACGCACGCATAATTTACGCTAGCCTGTATGGACCAGACATCGATATGAGATGTAAAGACCTTGCAAACGCAAAACCTCCGAGAACAAATAAACTCCTCTGAATAAATACATCACCATTATTTGATGCATTTTTTTTCTTCAGGAGAGGCTATGAAAGTGAAACGAGATCAGTTTAGTTTTTACCAGCACGTGGGGGGTGTGGGGGGTCAGACGCCACGGAGATGAGAAGCCCGACCTCAGCGGCTCCATAAATGAGAGAAAAATGTACGCAATAAAAGCCTCGCCTTCGTTCGCAGGCCTTGTGCCCTGGTACATGGCATGTTTATGGAGGCATACAGTGGCCCTACCGACAGCCACGATCACATCTGCACGCACAAATCAAATCCCTAGCATCTCTCCCTCTCGCAGGCCTCCTGCTCCCCCGCAGGCTTTCCTTAGGTGACGTGGTTTGTCTTTCTGCATGCAAGATGACAGGGACAGTAGGATAACAGGATCTGCTTTGATTCTCTACTGTATGTAGATCACTCACACACACACACACACACACACACACACACACACACACACACACACACACACACACACACACACACACACACACACACACACACACACACACACACACACACACACACACACACACACACACACACACACACACAGTTAACGTCTGCTTGGATGTGAATGAGGGATCTCTGCATTGTGTCTGATTGCTATTCTGACCTCAGGGTCTCAGATCCACATATTACTTTAATAAACCCTCACAGAAAACCATACCGCCCACTAAGCTGGTCCGAGAGGGAGAGAGGGAGGGAGAGAGGGGGGAGAGAGAGAGAGCGCAAGAGCGAGAGAGAGAACGCGGGGGAGGATCAAATGAGATAAGGGAGGGAGAGAGGGAAATGGAGCATGTGAGGAAGAGGTCAGGACGATGCATGAGTGAAGATGAAGAAGAGGCCACTGGAAGCACTGGAGAGAGATATGACGAGGAAGTAATGAATCCTTTATCTCCACTTTCATCGTCTCAGCGAGAGCAAGAGAAGGAGGCCGGATGGGAAGATTGAAGTACCTGCTGTACCTGAAGTGAATAACAAACAGCAGCTTATATAGCTGCAGCCCACTGGCAGAAGAATAACGCCATGGGTTCCATGAAGGTCCACCTGGCGCCTCTCTTTCCTCCACTTTCAAACTGGCAATGTGATTATAAGCGACACTTTTTTTTGTTTTAATCTTCAAGCATTGGTCCCTGGTGATTACACAGGTCATTGGTGTTAATTACACAGGTCACCTTTGGAAATTACACAGGTCACCTTTGGAAATTACACAGGTCACTGGTGGAAGTTACACAGGCCACTGGTGGAGGTTACGCAGGTCACTGGAGGAGGTTTCACGGCATGGAGTTAAGGTAATGAAGCGAGCAGCATTCGGAGAATAATAGCATACCGTTGCAAAGTGTTTTGCGAAAAGTCTCACTCTGATCTCATATCACAAAGGCGACTTATTCTCCTTTAACCCAGGTTCTCTCTATCTGTGTTTAGCCCTTCATATTCTCTGCGTCACCCACATTTTCTGTTCCCTCGTCTCGCTCTACCTCCTCCTCGTTCTTTCATCCCGGGCCTCTCCTCCCGTCGCTCTCGCCCCTAATTTACTCCATCATCTTCTCTCGTTTCCCTGCCATACTATTCATCTCTTGTCGCCGTTACATCTTTTCACCGTCGCGACCCTTCGTCCGCTCCTTCTCTTCTCTCCACAGACCAGTGATCACTAAGCCAGACAGAGAGAGGCTGGGAGGAAAGCAAGGGAGCTGAGTGGAGGAGAGGAGAGAGAGTCTAGTCTAGTCTGTGAGACAGAGAGAGGCTGGGAGGAGGAGAGTGAGGGAGCAGGGTGGAGGAAAGGAGAGAGAGAGTCTAGTCTGTGACTGACTGACATCATGTGATCGAGAGGAAAAAAAATCATGGTCTTAAAGCAGTCTATACAGATACATTTTTTATCTCCCTCTCTCTCTCTCCTTTCCATCTCCGTTCTATCTTTTTTTAACTTGCACCTCTACACTGTCATCTCTCATTATCCTTCACTTGCACCTGAACACCTTCATGCTCTCTCTCTCTCTCTCGCTCTCTCTTTCCTTTCCTTATCTCGCTTCACCCGTACATTTCTGCTCCATCACAGTCTCCACCTGGTGTGCTCTCTCTCTCTATGTCTGATTGGGATTATTATATCAATGTTGTGAAGGTGAAAAAACGAAAGAAAAAAACCCTACCACAATGATTTTCTAGGAGGTTTTTGTTTTCAAGGACCCAGGGAAGAGGTGTGTGTGTGTGTGTGTGTGTGTGTGTGTGGGGGGGGGGGGGTCACAATGAGAAGCCAACAGGGGAGATCCCAGTGTATGCTTCTGATTTACCATCTCAATATAACACAGCTGTCCCAAAGGGCCAGGCAGGGGAATAGAGCCTCCAGAATGAGATACTGTTTCATTTCATTCACCGGCAACTTCTCTGCCCTCCCCTGAGCCCTG
>NC_137625.1:11786201-11798701 GCF_963280865.1 Gymnoscopelus braueri
GATGGATGGTTTTTCTACTGTCCTCTCTTGTCAGCGTGTCGACATCGTTCGTCTCTCGTTCTCTTTCTGCAAGGTCGGACGCTCTGCTTGAAGTAGAACCTGATCTGCCAAACGCAGGATGGCGACATGAGACACCACTGGAAAGCAACACCTGGGAGAGCGTTCAACCTTGAACGCCCTCTACAACCCCCATCACTACCTCCCACTCACACACGCATGCGCACGCACGCACGCACACACATTCAGTGTAAACTCACACTCACACACATAAAACTCTCGTAAGCCCGTGCACACATGTATACAGACCCACGAACACACACACACAGTTCACTCACATCATGCTTCATCACTCCCTAGAGTGCAGCCGTTTTTGTGGCATCAGCTGCAACCCTGAGATGCTCACTGACATTATCCTTTAAAATATTTATTAATTTATGTATTTATTTGTTATTATCCTTTTGGTCAGCACAAACAGACGCTATTCATGCGAGTTACTGCATGTGATGAATATGTACGCACACAGGTAAACAGACGCACACACACAAACACACACTCACACATACATGTACGCACGCACGCACACACACACACACAACAGCATTTCAGCCCATTGTTTCTACATTCGGTTTCAGAAACTCTATCCATTATTTAACGACCTCGCTGCAAAGTGAGTTTATCCTAACACATTTATACCATAGCGACTGTATCTCTCTAAAACGTTCCCCAGGCAGTATCACTGCACCATGAAAAAGCCTACGCTAGCAGATACAACATACGTGTATGTATGTACTGTACATAAAGTGTACGTTAGCCTGCGTCATATACGGTATACAGTATCTTCCTTGCAGTCTTAAAGTAATACTAGGTAACGTTTTCAACAAAACTAAAGTTAAATTGTATATCTTTTGCGAGTGGCAAAAGTTTCACAACACCCACTCCGTGAATTTCACCCCCGGAAGCCTTTTATTTATATATTTTCTATTGAACGTGTACGGGGGGGACTTTCCCGGGAAAATGACGTTCCTGGCCAACGTCATGACGTCGTGGCCGACGTCCTCAGGAACTACCGCAACGGTTTCCTGTTTGGCCAGGAACTACCGCGCTATTAACAAAAAGGAACCTCACGCTGATTTTAAGATAATGTAGGATTGGAAGATCGAAAAAGAACAGAAAAAGAAAGCACAGCTCATGGTAACTAATGCTCCACTGGCTAAGAGAAACGATCCGTAGATAGTATAAAACAATTAAAAGATCGCTTTTTGAAACGCTTCCGGCTTCCGGTGAAAACGAATGGAATTCTGGGTAATCGAGGACTAGGGAAATTGTATGCAGTGACGGTAGTGACCAGCAGAGGTTGCTAAAAATCGTTATTTGTGATTCTGCATTGTACAACTTTAACATCACGGTGAGTCATTTCGACCCTGTTTTAACACAAGTCTCTTTAGTGTCCCCCAGGGGTCCTACAGGGGATTCCAGGGGGTCCCCACCTACATGAATGATAGTTAAGAACTCTAACTATCTTAGTGTTTTGGCCAATTATTTGGGGGCCCACTTGCAATACCCTTACGACCCACCAATGGGCCCCAGCCCACAGGTTGAGAACCGCTGCTGTAATACCTTACCAGTGCTAGTGGAGGAGCGGTTCCCACCACTCGGACTGACCCCTAGAGGCATCGAACAAACACTGGCTGACCTTCAGCAAACACAGCCAGGTATTTGGCCTTGGGTGAACGCCGGGCCTGGTCAATAAAGTCCTTATCTCAAGAACCACTCGCCCCTAAAAGACATGGTGGAAAGTAACTAAGTACATTTACTTAAGTACTGTACTTAAGTACAATTTTGAGGTATTTGTACTTTACTTGAGTATTTCCAATTTCCAATACTTTTACTTCTACTCCACTACATCTCAGAGGCAAATATTGTACTTTTACTCCACTACAATTTTTTGAAAACTTTAGTTACTAGTTACTTCTCAGATATAAATGATTCCATTATAAAACATACATTAACCACTTTAGCCCTATTTTATACATAGGCTATTTGAAAATAGCCGATCTACAAGCTCACAACGCGTCGCGATGCGACGCGTTGTGAGCTTGTAGATCTGCTATTTTCAAACATTTTTGTACTTTTACTCAAGTAAATTTTGAATTCCGTACTTTTACTTGTAACAGAGTACTCCCACATTGCAGTACTGATACTTTTACTTAAGTAAAACATTTGAGTACTTTTTCCACCACTGAAGACATGCACGCAGACATACCCAGAAACACACAGGTCTATCCCATCCACAGACAAGTGTACACGCACACCTAGTAGGATTACAAATCTTCTCTATCGCTATCATCTCTATCACTTTAACCACTTTAAACCCTATACGCTTCATTGACCGAGGTTCCCCAGGGTTCTATACTTGGTCCCCTCCTTTTCCCCCCCCATCTACACCAAATCTCTTCGTCAACAATAGCCCATAGCTATAACGTGTCGCAACAAGTTTGTAGATCAGCTATTGTCAACCAAGGTTCTCCTATTATGACATGCCCGGAACAGGGACGCCCAGGGTTCATGTGGTTAATGCAGCCTGACACGTCCATGAATCCCCGACCACATGCATTCCTCCGGGGTTAACCTTTCGCCCTGCACCATTTGTTGAACAAACAAGCTGTTAATGCATTTCTGGGTCAAGGAAGTGATTTCGACAGTATTAGCATCAAAACATACTCAAAGTAGCAAAAGTTTAAGTAAATCATTAACAGAACTAGGACGGCACACATCATTGCAAGCTTGTGCAAAAATGTTTGATTCATTATTAATAATCTAAATCTAAAACTAGCTACTAAAGCTGTCAAATAAAGGTAGTGGAGTAATAAGTCAAACATTTGCCTCTCAGATGTAAAGTATCAAGAAATGGAAATGCTCAAATAAAGTCTAAGTCATTGGTTCTCAAAGTGGGGTCCGGGGACCCCCAGGGGTCCTTGAGGGAGTTCCAGGGGGTCCCCAGCTAAATGATGGATATAGGAACCAAATGGCCCCTTGTGGGTGTGTAACTCTGAGAGTGTACAAATGGAACCAAATGGACCCTAACGGGTCCATTTGGTTCCATTTGTACACTCTCAGAGTTAAATTAACATTGATTTTACAATATAAATTGGGGTCCCAGAGATATATAAATGCCATGGGGTCTGTAGCCCTAATGCATGTCAAACTGGGGGTCCTTGAAATTAAAATGGTTTAAAAAAATCACTGCTAGAGCCGTAAATAAACTTCTCTTATGGGGGTCCTTGAAATATCTTTTCAAATGGGGGTCCGCGGCTAATAAGTGTCAATTTGGGGGTCCTTCACATGAAAAAGTTTGAGAACCACTGGTCTAAGTACCTTGAAATTGTACTTATGTGTACACTACTTGAGTGAATGTACTTATAGTCACTTTCCACCACTGCCTTACCATGTGCCCCCTGAGGAATGCAGTGCTCGGCATGGTGTGAAGGGTGAAGGCTGTGTGCTGTGTGACGCTGAAGAAAATAGGATATGAACAAATTGACTTTACATACTGTAGACCAGTGGTTCTCAAAGTGGGGTCTGGGGACCCCCAGGGGTCCTTCAGGGGTTCCCCAGCTAAATCAGTTAATAAAGCATTAACCACTTAAACCCCAGTATCAGTATTGTGGGGAAAGCTTTCGCTGAAAATCGACAAGTCGCGTCGTGCTATTTTTTCAATGAAAGCTTTCCCCACAATAACAGAAAAGACACTAGTATTGAGCCCTGAGGGACTCCGAAATCTGTTTTGCCACTTTAACCGGATATATACACAGTACATCGGCTATTGAGCAACCCTTTCTAGATCAGGGCCCACTTAAAAATATTGAAAGCATTCGCGGCCCACCCATCCGTACAAGAATTGTCCAGAGCATGTATCTGATGAATGTCAGCCAAATCAAAACAAGTTTTAAGTATGGGAGTGTAGCCCCCCCCCCCCCCCCCATTTAACTTTTACTCCACCTGAAAAATATATCTGGGACTCTGGGAATACATTTTCAACAAAAACTTTATCTAGGCCAAATGTATTTCCTGCATTATATAGTAGGAGGAGTATTTAAAATATTGTGTTTTATTTGCATAGTTAGATTTATATGAAATCTATATTTTTTTGCTGTATAGGATGAGGTGGTCGGGAGGTTGTTTCTCTGGCTATCAATCTACAGGCCCTACAAGCCTCATAGGTGATTTAGACGAGAGCTGGGCCTGGGAACTGGCAACAGACATCAGCATGAGGGTCCATACAGACCGCCGCTCACTCCACTACTTGACAGGCTAGTAAATTTTAAGGTGTTTAAGGGAGTAGGCAGAGAGAAAGATCGAGTTTGTGTGTGTGCGTGTGTGTGTGTGTGTGTGTGTGTGTGTGTGTGTGTGTGTGTGTGTGTGTGTGTGTGTGTGTGTGTGTGTGTGTGTGTGTGTGTGTGTGTGTGTGTGCGCGCGCGCGTGCGTGCATGCGTTTGCACGTTTAAGCGGGGTGGGGGGTCTTCGTGGAAAAATACAGAGTGGTTTTATTTATTTCGCTTTCGAAGAGATATACAGGGGAGACCCGTAGCCCTGCAGACCATCACAGACCATGACGGCCCCCAGAGGCGGTGTACTGTATGATGCTGGGACATTTTCTTTCTGCATGTGCAATCACTACAGTGTTTTGCTGAAAAGAGAGCTGCTGCGGTTGGGAGAACTTACCCCTCCACAGTAAAGTGGATTAGTTATTACTTTTTTTCTTTTTTTATCGGGGCATGCTACTCAGATCAGAACGCCAGCTGGTATGTGTGTTTGGTGACGGGAGCATCGGGCTCCTCTGAGAATCGTAAGCGGTGGCAAGTGACAGCACGTGATTGGTACGGGAGATGACAATGGCAGCAAACAAAGGAAACGAGCATCCCTGGCCGCCAGTAAACACAATTAGTGAGTGATAAAAGATTAAACGGCGTCCGTGTGTAAAATGTCAAAATGCATTAGGGGCCGAGAACAGACGGGTGAAATCTCACCTTCGCTGACTACGAGGAGAGGTTTCGATGTCTTCTTTGCATTTTTCTCTTCTCTTCCTACACAGTTAAAATTCTCAGTGTCAATTTATCCATTTGTACACTCTCTGAATTAAATGAACACTGAGGATTTTAACGTGTAACATGTCATCCTAGACAAGTCAGTGTAAGCTACACGGTTACTGTACAGATACTTAAACCACTCTATCATGTTACATGGATATCGATGCCCTCGTCCTAATCTCCTATCCACGTAAGTCACCCATATCGCGACATGCTCCTGTTATCTCCTAACACTTATCTTGACTCTTGAACGGCATTAAACTTGTCCCCCTGTTCTCCGTTCACTGGTGCATCAGGGTCTTGATAAAGCTACCTTATCTCCTCCCAAACAGGCCCAGTTAATTGAATACAGAGGCACAGAGATAGTGATCTAGTCGGTGTCAGTAGATTAGTACGGCCTGTCACCACGGTAACCAAGGGAGGCAGGCGGAGGTCTTTCCTGGTTGTGCTCCTTCCCTAATGACTCCGCAGAGCATCCTTGCTCAATATCCGCCAGATAACACTTCCTTCCCGAAGCACGGAGGTCCCCGCCGCGCGCTGCTGCCCCCAGGTCCCTCGTTCAATCTGTCACAAGTAGGAAATGAGAGCCAATGTAAACATGACAACTCACTGACTTGAGTCCATGTTGTTGCCAAGTTAATGTGGCTCAGCCATTGTGCTGTAATTTTAAAAGAAATGTGCTCATAGCACAAATTCAAATTTCATTATCCTCTTTTCATTGTTTTCCCTTCTGTTTTGGCAGTCTCGCTTCCCTATCGCTTTGCACATCTTTCTATCTGTTCTCATTCTCCCTCTCGTTTCGCTCCCTTTCTATTTGTTTTCTGGATTGAAAGTATAGAAGAAAAGCACGCGCCTGTCTGCGGCGAGATGCTGGCACCGTGGGTTTGCCAGAGACCTTGACGTGCGGGGAGAACAACACTGACACAACTTTTCTTCTGCCGCAAAGTCGTGTGGCTTGCTGAGCGCAGGACCTTGAAATCGATACCATGCGGCGAGGCGCTACAACCGCTCCCCGGAGGTTAGCGATGCCCAACCGGGGTGCGGTCTTGTCCAGGGTGTCGCCCTCCACTGACCACAACATGACCGCCTGGTCTAAGAACTGTCAATGTCGGGACGTCGCCGCGACGGAAAGACCGAAGAGACAAAACCCTGCAGGATCACCGCTCTGATCTTTGCTGAATCTCTCATCTCCCGAGTATTTCCGTTCACACGAAAGTCCCGCTGGTCCTCTGAGCATCTAGGCTACTTCGTTTCTCCTCCTCTTCCTCGTTCTGGGAAAAAACGGCTTCAGCATGCTGAGACCACACAGCCAATGAGGGGACTCCTGCCGTGCTGCAGAATCCCCCCAGGATTTCAACCCCATCACCGCTGAGAGATGGTGGGAGAGGACAACCCTGTGTTGGACACAGCACAGTTAAGAGGAGAGGGGGGGTACGGATAAGCAGTGTCTGTTGTAAAACAGATTTGTAGTCCTCCACTCCAAAAAGAAAGCAAGCGATAAAAGCAGCACTGGATGGGGTGCCTAGGGGCTCAGCCAGTTAGTGTACAGACCATATGCTTCTTGTGAGCGCGAGGACCCGATGCGACTCCCATCTTGTATTGCCTCCCTTGGATTCCTGTCTATCTACACTCTCCTATGAAATAATGCATAAATATGCCAAAAACAAAAAAACATTAAAGAAGCACTACTGTGTCGTACACTTGTGTCGTATATTTGTTTCATGAGATCAACGGCACAGGTTGGGGTCAACCAGAAGTTGGATTCTGCATTAGAATACAGGAACAGAATGAAGCCACACGTCTGATTCATCCAAGATGAATCATTTCTTTCAACTTTGATTCTTGCGGGCGACCAGGTGCAAAAGCAGCTCAGCAGAGACTTAGCATGCGCCAGCCTTCACAGAATCAGAAAAGTGTGCGTGGTGGTGTGCTCAGCGAAGTGCAGGATAAGCCCATAAACTACATGAAAAGGCCACGAGGAGGAGGAGGAGGAGGAGGAGGTTTGGAGCAGAGCGGTTCTGGAGCCCTTCCAAACAGGTGCTCCATGCCGGGCCCAGGTCCCGACAGCAGGCCACAGCCCATGTAGACTGCAGGAAGGTTTTTATGGTTATTATATTATCTTATCCTCTGGGGAGCTCGTCCTGATCGGCTGCTTCCTGCTTGTCAGGGAGAGATGGGAGGGGGTTTGGAAGAGATAAACGCAGCTCTGCGAGTGGATGAATGGGAGAGAGAGATAGGAGACAGTTGAGTAAAAAGGAATCGGGAAAGAGGGGCGCCTGCGTGAGTGAGCGTGCTATGTGCCGTTGCCAGACGAGGATAGGGGCGCTCCGAAACAGGCATGTCAAACTTCAAATAGGCTCAAACGTGAGCGCAGGGAGGTTTTGCTGGGTGTTGGGAGGCAGAGTGATGGGCTATTGTTGGATTGTTGGAAGAAGAGGAGCGTGCAGGTGGTTATGAGGCACACAACCCTACCGCTGGAGGAAACTTCACACGACAACACTCCAAGATAATGTCAACATCTCCACGTTCCCAGGAACACACACACACACACACACACACACACACACACACACACAGAGATGTGCACACAGTATAGCCTAAGCGCATACAGTTGTCTTTGAGACATGTCTTTATTCATCTGCCAGCACACACACACACAGAAACACACACACACACACACACACACACACACACAGAAACACACACACACACACACACACACACACACACACACACACACACACACACACACACACACACACACACACACACACACACACACACACACACACTGTCTCTCTCTCTCTCTCTGTCTCTCTCAGGTAGGCGATAACTCCAGGTACTATGGTTGTCTTTGAAGTATATCTTTTCTTCATCTGCCAGCAGAAAGGTGTGTGTATGTACGTGCACACACACGCGCCATTCGCTACTGTTCCAGACTCGGCAGAAGAAAGACACACTATAGCAGTGACTGTGAATCCTTTCCCTGCATTCTCAGGTAGCATAACAGTGTCAGATCAAACAGCCACCAAACATCTCTCTGTCACTGTGCATGGTGTGCCACAAAAGACTTACACATACACACATGCACCCATACTGTACACACACACACACACACACACACACACACACACACACACACACACACACACACACACACACACACACACACACACACACACACACACACACAGTCTCTCTCTTGCAAGATTTGCATGCAGAGATTTGCAATGTAGTCTCTGCTTCCATCGTCAGTAAAACTTCACAGTCATATTCATAGAACCACTTGAATCCTAGCGTCCCTATTCTGGGGTCAATATTCAGCGTTGTGAGGCATTATTGCGAGTTTGTGGATCGGCTATTTTCGGCAAAGATAATTAGTGTAGAGTGAAAACAGGAGCTCCTAAGGGAGCCCTGGACTCCGGTCAACTATAAGGTCAATATAATCATGCAACTATAATGATGCAGACTGAGGTCAATGCAGCACTTATACCATACGTAGGCAATTAAACACTGCATCTTCTAGGATCAGTGAATTACATTATACACCAGGGAACAAGTCACCAAGCAAAAATGTTTCATTCCCTTTGTCTCTCCCTGGGTTATCTAATCACACAGATCTGACGTGAAGACAACACAAGAGTGAACAGGACTGAGCTCCGGTATCTATCTGTGCTCTGTCTGTGTTCCCAGACAGAGACAGAAACGCCTCTCGTCAGGCATGGCAGCGGTGTCAGAGGACAGCTGTAGGCACCCTGCAGGGTCCAGCCTGGGGCTCACAGATCAAAAGGAGAGGAGAGGGAAAAGGCACTGGACTGAAGAGAATCTGTCAACACACACACACACACACACACACACACACACACACACACACACACACACACACACACACACACACACACACACACACACACACACACACACACACACACACACACACACACACACACACACACACACACACACACACACACACACACACACACTCACGCGCACACAGCTATTCTGGTAAAATAAAGCCGTCTGTATCATACAGTATATCATCACTGTCCCGTGTATCTCGCTGTGAACAAACAACGCAGTGGCATGTGCAACAAGTACGTCTAAGGTTTACACAACCAATTTTCATGACCAAGTACTATCGCTTTCCTCAGTTCACCGTGGCTGACTCTTCTTCACTGTGAATATTATATATTGTTCTACAAACCATTATTCTACACGAGGTTTGAACAAATATGCATGCACTGATTGTTAATAGAAGAAACTTAATATACTGTATTTACTGGTATGCACAGGTGACACATGGCTGACCTGTAAAATGTACTAATACTGTATAGCCTCACACAGCAATGAATTCAGCAGAGGTGAAACAGTTTCAATTATTCTCTCTCTCTCTCTCTCTCTCTCTCTCTCTCTCTCTCTTATATACACACATTAAAGAGTGAGTTCTCCGATTAGAACAGAGAACACAATTCAGCAATCATTTCAGAGGCATTACTAGTCCATGTGAGCACATGGAATTCTCAACCGCAAAACATCATGATTCTTGAAATGAGGGAGAGAAAACAAGCTTACAGTAATTATACATCTGATATGGGGGTGGGGGGGGGTTGCCATGTGGCAGGAGGAGGGGCTGTTCTCCAAACGAGCTGTGCTTAGGTTCTGGCGATCTCATTCTCAACCTTGGAAACAGATCAGTCTGCACAAGACCATTAGTTTGTTTCAATGCTTTTCCACCTAATTGGGGCCTTTCTAATGCAACAACTTGTCGAATGGCTAATGGCCCTGTCATTGACAAAACCAATAACATGGGTTGTGGGTTCGTAAAACCTCATCCTCCCATGCTATTGCAGGCTAAAGACGAGTCTTAACGAACCATTAAGTAACTGCTAGGCTATTTCCTAATGTTCTCGCGGGTGAGCCAGAGAATCTGTGTTGCGTGCATGGCTCCGTTTTTCCTGCCTCGATACCGCCCCTTGTACATGAGCCTGCTTTTTCATGGTCCAGTTCTTAATAAAAAGAATATAGAGAGAGAGGGGAGGACTTGGAGAACAAGCCTGATCCAGCAGATACTCGCTCTCTCCGTCCTGACTCCTGTCCAAAATCCCGTTTGACCACCAAAGTGAAGAGCTTGGAGATGTCAGTGTGACATGATGAGATTAGACTGGTGACCTTTGACATGGTGTGAGACTGTAGGATGAGCCCGGTCAAAAGAGCCTGAGGATGAGTCTAAGGGCTGGGCGTCGTCCATCATAATAGCAACTAAATGACAGGAAAAGTCTTCTCACATTCCCACTGTAAAAACTCTGTTGAATACAATTACCACCACATAAATGTCCTCTCAAAACCATTTCCCATTAACCACTTAAGCCCTATACTTGAGTAGCGAAAATAGCAGATCTACAAGCTCAAAACTGCTATAGTACACATTGTGATCTTGTAGATCAGCTATTTTCGCAACAGAGCCAAAGCTTGGAATTCTTTGACATTTTAATAACACTTACACCAAATGCCATGCCAAGTCTGACAAAACAGGGATGCCAGGATTAATGTGGTTAAAAATGTAAGGAAAAGTGAATATATTTATGTTAAATCATGCTATGATAGTCTCTGTAACTCACTTTGTTGCTCCACACAAAACTTCATTTCTCCAAAAATATTTAGTTTTGTACAAAGAAAGAAAGTGAGTCATGACCCTTCTTTTTCACAGTTTTTACAGTCTGGCTCAACACCAATGTAGGAGGATGTGCGTGAAATTGATCACAGAATTAATAAAAGTCTCTGGCCATGAATCCTGGTCTCCGAGAGAGGAAGTAACATGCTATCATGACATCCTGATACTCACACTCCCCTGGTCAATGAGAAGCAGAGCTGGAACACTGAACAGCCATTCTTGCATGGGTGCAGTATCCTGACATTATTTACTGAAATCATGGGGGAAATCTAAACAGACACACAAACAACACACAGGATAGTGAATTTTCTACCTGAGCAGCACAAAGCCTTTTACACCATGAATATGATGATGGTTGTATCTACAACTTCCTCTAATGGACAGTAAGCTTCTGTGTCCTCCCTGACTCAATTGGCGGAACCTTGGTTGCACCGAGCTCAATCAATACAAAATGTAGGCTTACAGGAGTGGCCTACATTTTAAATAATGTAGTCGCTACATCATTTCTTTCATTGCAGAAGTTGCTTAGTTTTCGTTCAAATCCTGAAGAGACTTTTTGAGCAGACTGAACCGAAAGCAGATTGAATCCATCCCTGCTACCAGTGCACAGATGTCTACATTTCCCAGGAGGAGAAGCATTTAGCGTTAGTGCACTCACTCGCTTCCAGACAGCACTCGGGACTGGCAAACTCTCCTGTCTGGAGCTGGAGGAGTCAATAGGAGAGGAGGGAGCGAGGGAGCGAGGGAGAGAGAGAGAGGGAGTGATTTCTGTGACAGCGGTGGCGTAGACGGAGCAGAGGGAGATTAGCGGCAGCCAGGAGCCTGTTCCAGTTTCAGAGTACAGAGGCAGGACCCCGCTGTCGCTGCAGCCTTCACCTGGCGTTCTCCTGGTGAGACACAGCTGTATAAATAGATAGGACGGATGCTGGTGCTGCGACTACAAAGGCACAAGCAACAAGTGTGAGCCAAGGGGGAGCCGGTCTACAACACAAACAGGGACAGGGAAGAAATGTGTCCTGAGGTTTTATGAGGGTCTGTCTCATGGAACAATTTCATGGCCTAAAGTGAAGCCTACGTACAAGGAAGGATGTAGCGTAACGTGGAATAGTGAAAACCTACCTACTGTATGCCAAATACAGAGTCAGATCATCACTGTCTCGTGTAAAATGGATGACATCATCACCGTGATCATTGACATACACTTTGTCACAGCCCTTAACCTTGAACTATGAACACTCTGCTTCACGTTGCCAGACAATCAAAGATCTCTGCCTACATTCCGCTACTAAAATGCAAGGTAGTTGCTTGAACAGCGATAATGGCCGCTAAACCTACTGCTTTGGAAACCAAAGATAATAGCATTTTTTTTTAAACTCTCCATTTGTTTCCACCCAATTTGGGTGTCCTAGGCCTCTAGTTGAGCAAAGCGGATTTGTGAGTCTACATGTGACCAGGACATTTCAACTTAAGAGGGAGTTTACACCCACGGAGCTACACCACACAATATCAGTTACATTACATATACAATTATAACTCTCCGCAAACAGGGTACAGTACGTGCACAATTGTTCACAGCTGGGTCACACGAGGTAAAGCCCTGCGCACCCTGTCCTGACATAGCAGGTACAGTAGCCGGTCTGTTTACAGTATGCACTGCAGGGTGAGGACGTGAACCCGATCCCAACCAGACCACCCCTTGCATCTGCTACTCTGTTTCTCTCATTGAAGGCTCAGCCCAT